>NW_028275166.1:7272727-7575757 GCF_013281855.1 Momordica charantia
TCCATTTTTCCCATGGATTGGAGCCATTTCATTCCTAGAATCACATATAGGTCATTCAATTCAATCGGAAGAAAGTCCTCGACCACAGTCACTTCCGGTAGCTCTAACACTACCCTGCAACACACGCCCTGCCCTTTGATTGTCATCCCTATTCCAGTGATTATGCCATAGTTGAAAGTGTCTGATCGATTAATCTCTAACTCCTTTACTAACTTGAGGGAGATGGAGTTATGGGTGGCGCCACAATCTAGGAGAAGCACCACCTCATGTCCCTGGACGGTTCCCTTAAGCTTAATCATTCCAGGGGTTGTCAAACCCACGATGCATGGTATTCAGGCGGCACATCACGACTTTTCCTTTCTCTTCTGTGCGGTCTAGCTCAACCACTTCTGGTTCCACTTCTTCCATCTTCGTCTCATCCTCATCATGTACTACAATTATGCGCAGTTGCTGGTTTCTACAACGCTGGCCCACGGTGCATTTCTCTTCACATTTGAAGCAGAGTCCATTCTCCCTTCTTTTTCGATATTCCTCCTCTGTAAGGCGTTTGTAGGTGGGTTCCCTCCACGCCATGGTTGGCGTACTCGCCGTTGCCACCGTTCCCGATTTACTTGCCAAGGTGACCGTACGAGTAGCTTGGATCTCCGTTGGTTTCGATATTGCCTTCCCTCCTACGGCGTTGATCCTCGCTTTCCGATCGACTGTTCCCTCCCCTGCTTCTTGGACTACCGTGGCAATGTCCTCAACAAGTTGGGCCCGACGCATCATCTGATCTATCCCTGTGGGCTCCATAGCTAAAACTTCGGCCCTAATTACTGGGTGAACGAGACTTCGGCCCTAATTACTACGTGGCAATGTCTTTCCACAGTTTTACAATAGTATGATATCATCTACTTTAAACTTGTTAGAGTATATAGATTAGTATATTTTATATTCTTGTATTAATATTAATTTGTCATTTACCTTCTCCTTGTAGGATTAGGTCAACCTTGTATATTTGTCTATATATATAGACTTTAATAATGAGAATACATTAAAATTGGATTCTCTCCAACTTTAGTCTCTTCATGGTATCAGAGCTCTAGGTTTCTAGGTTTCTGGCCCATTAGGGTTTTGTGCGGTTTTGTCCCTTAGGGTTTTGTTCATTACTATCCAACTCAACCCACTGACCACCGTCGCCGACCACCGCCGCCGCCGCCGGTACCCGCCGATCGCCGCCACCGGCCACCGCCGCTGCTGCCGTTTGCTGATTCGCCAGACATAGCTTATCCAGTCAGTATTATGAGTCAGTTTATGAGTTCTCCTACGACTGACCATTGGATTGCATTGGAACATATTCTATGTTATTTGAAAGGTGCTCCTGGACGTGGCTTGTTATATAAAGATCATGGTCATCTTAATATTGAATGTTTTTCAGATGCTGATTGGGCAGGTTATAAGGAAGATAGAAGATCAACCTCAGGATATTGTGTATTTGTCGGAGGTAATTCAGTTTCTTGGAAAAGTAAGAAACAAAACGTGGTGTCGCGTTCGAGTGCTGAATCAGAATATAGAGCTATGGCACAGTCGGTGTGTGAATTAGTATGGATACATCAGCTTCTGACTGAATTGGGATTTGACATCACCACTCCAATGAAACTTTGGTGTGATAATCAAGCAGCTCTTCATATTGCATCTAATCCAGTATTTCATGAACGAACCAAACATATTGAAGTTGATTGTCATTATGTACGTGAGAAAATACAGCAAGGATTGGTGGCTACAGGGTATGTGAAGACTGGAGATCAGCTCGGGGATATATTTACTAAAGCATTGAATGAAGCACGAATAGATTATTTGTCTAACAAGTTGGGCATGATTAACATATATGCACTAACTTGAGGGGGAGTGTTAGAGTATATAGATTAGTATATTTTATATTCCTGTATTAATATTAATTTGTCATTTACCTTCTCCTTATAGGATTAGGTCAACCTTGTATATTTGTCTATATATATAGACTTTAATAATGAGAATACATTAAAATTGGATTCTCTCCAACCTTAGTCTCTACAAAACTTAAACGGAATATTGCATTTTTAACCGAAATGAAGCTATGATGGCATCTAATCTCTTGTGGGAAGCAACAATAATATGGGGGGACGGGGTAGAATGGAAAAAGAAGCCCAACAAGTCCATCTGATTTGCAAAAAGAGAAAAGAGAGACAAACTTCTAAAACAAGCAAACTTTAATCTCTTTATGAAGCCCAACCAAAGGCCAGTTGAGAGTTGAGAGAGAGAAGAAAAAAGGGGGTGACTTGACTCAGTTCTGAAGAAGCATCTTGGGGTTGGGGCTTGGGGATGAGCCCCTGCCTTAGTCTGCAGAAGAAAATGCAGTTCAAAAGGATGAATGAGAGAGTGACTGATTTGGAAAGAGGTGTGACCAAAGCAAAACTGTAAATGAGGAAACTTTGGGGGTTAATGAGTGGAAAGTTGAGTTGGTTGGGAAGCACAATAAAGAACAATGACAACAAAAGAAAGAGAGAGAAAGAAGGGCATGTGTCTTGGGGCAGAGGCCTCAGATGGTGTGAACAGTTTTGGCACCTCACAATGCACTTCCCTGACAAAACACTGTCATAAAAGTTTAGAGAGAGAACCAGAAAAACAAAGAGAGAGAGAGAGCTTTGAATTGCAAGCAAACAAATTGGAACCTCCCACTGACCAATAGTCTCTTAGTTGGTTTGTCCCAATATTTTCACATAACTTTACTAAATGTCCTTTTTTTCACCCAATTCTGTCCTTTCCAGTAACAAAAGAGTTACAATATTTAATTTGGAACATAGCTTTTATCACTTTGTGTTTTTTTTTTCCTTCAAAGAAAAAAAAACCCATGAATTAATGTATTTAAAGTGGTTGGACTAGAAAACTCCATATGCAATAATTCCCCAGTAATCATAACATTACATAGAGTTGGTGAGAAGTACAATTGTCAAACTTTGGCAAAAGATAACTATGAACCTGTCAAATGCTGGATATTGCCAACTACATTTTTATTCAGTTTAAAATATTGTGGGCTTTACTCCCATCTTTATTATCGTTTTAGAATTTATTAAATTTTTGATATGCAGCCAAGATTCAGTCTTTATATTTGTCAGATATGAATCAAAATGGCTGTGCTTATTTGAATGTGTAAGGTCAATTAATGACTGTAATGAAGTCCAGTGGCATGTCCACCATGGAAGTCTTCACCAAGCATTGACCATTGGAATAGGGAAAGGTTTATGACACCAAGGAAACCCCCAGAGGGAAGGGTAAAAATTCAGTAATTTTTTTAGGTAGAAAATTGAGGAAAAGGCAAAAAAGGGGGGGAAGAGGAAAAAGGCAAAATAGGCCAAGTTAATGTTATAAAGGAGGGAGGGGAGGGGGGTTTCTGGTAGATCCTTTCAGCCTCCTGAGCGTTCAATGGGAGGATGACACTTGCTAAGAGTTTTTGTTTGTATTGATAAAGGAGTTTCTGTAGGTACATCACACCACATTGTTTCAGCAGTTTTTGCAAAATCTCATGGCACTGTTTTCAAGGAATATGTGTGGAGAGAGCAACATCAAGGGTGTGTCTATGATATTTTGTTTCCTTTTCTCTTTCTTTTATCCATTTGTATATGAATTTCTGCAAGCAAGTCAGAGACAAAAGCAGCAATGAAGGCTGAGGCAGAACCCAACAGAGGAGTAGTCATATAACTGCAGACTTCTGGTGAGAGAGAAGAGAAGAAAGGGTATCAGTAAGCCATCATTTGACAGAAGAAGCTTTTGCAACCTATGGACTTTGCAGAAATACCCATAAAAAACTAGCAGCTCCCAAGAACATACCCTCCTCTCTGTCTCTCAAGTCTTTCAAACTTGGGTCCTTTTTAAAGATTTTTCTTTTATCTCTCTCTCTCTCTCTTCTTTTTCTTTTTTTGTTCTACTTTCAAGAATAATGAATTCAAGCCCCAAGGCCTGCACCTCTCCTTTCACAGCAACTCAATGGCAAGAACTGGAACACCAAGCTCTGATCTTCAAATACATGGTTTCAGGAGTACCAATCCCTCCTGATCTAATCTTTTCTGTGAAAAGAAGCTTAGATTCCTCCATTTCTGCAAGACTCTTCCCTCACCAACCCAGTAAGTCGCCATTGCCAAGGCCTTACAAAACAGCTGCTCCCTCCGTGCCATTTTTTTACCTCAGTTTTCAGATGCAAGCATGTTATAGTGTCCGACTGTTTGATTGATTGTGTTTTTTTCTGCAGTTGGATGGGGATGTTTTGAGATGGGTTTTGGCAGAAAAGCAGACCCAGAGCCAGGAAGGTGCAGAAGAACCGATGGGAAAAAATGGAGATGCTCAAAAGAAGCTTATCCAGACTCCAAATACTGCGAGAGGCACATGCATAGAGGCAGAAACCGTTCAAGAAAGCCTGTGGAAATCTCTTCAACGCCCTCAACTCAAACTCAGCCACCGCCGCCTTTAATCCTCACTTCAAACAGAAGCCTCTCCTCCTCTTCCACTCCCACCACATCTTCTTACTCTCTCTCTACACTCTCTTCTTCTTCTTCCTCACTGACCTGTGAAACTCAATCTTATCACCAAGCTGCTGCTGCTTATCATGAATCCTCCATTCATCCCTTTCTCTATCCTCAATCTTCCTCCTCCAGACCTCCATGTTCTGATTTCTCTCCTATTAACACAAACCCTCAACTCTTTTTGTACTCGGGGACTGCTCAGGCTGGCAAAGATTACAGGTTAGTGCGAAATAATGGTTAAAAAGATGTTACCTTTTCTTTTAATGGGTTGTTTTCCTTGAAGTTTGATGATTGATATTATAAATAATGTTGTTGATATAAAGTATTAATTAATATGACATATTAAGATTATTGGGTCGTGTAAAGTAGGGACATGGATGGTCCAAGAGAGGGTGTGGGCGTGCAGTCGTTTTTTCCCTCAATTGCAGATTCTGCAAGAAGCTTAGCTGAGGTTTATAATCAGCCAATGGCAATGGATTCTTATAAACAATCTGTTTCCCAAAGCCACCAAATTTACAGTTCGAAACAAGCAAGGCACCAACAAGAGCAACACTGCTTTGTTTTGGGCACAGACTTCAACAAACCATCGAGATCGGCTAAAACAGAGGAGGAAGAAGAAGAAGATGCAGAGACCCAGAAGCCACTACTCCACTTCTTTGAGGATTGCCCCCCAAAAAATTCAGATTCCTGGCTTGATTTAGCCTCAAGTTCAAGTATACAAAGTGGAAATTTTATTGGGTTATGAGTACTTTTCCTGCTCTGCCTGCTTTGATGCTTCTTGAGCTGTAATCTGACAATTTTCTTCTCACTCCACCTCTCTTCTCTCTCTTTCTCTGTCTCTCTATGCAGATGGTTAAAGTCTCAATTATGGAGTTTGGGTTATGGCCAAAAGAGTACTTGTCAGAGAGTAAAGTGCCCTCTTTTTCTTAGTTTGTGGTCAGGGAAAGCTTTTCTTTTGCTAAAGTTTTGAATGTAATACTGCAGGATTCTCAAGAGAGGTTTTCTGTCCTTTGCTTTTTTTTTTTTTTGATATTTTTCTTTTTCCACTTGCTGTCTCTCCCTGTAAGAAACATGTTTCAAAGTATGCAGACTTGCTTATTTGAATGGAAGCATGGAGCGCACACATAAGCACTCTGACAATTTTCTTCTTAAACAGACAGAAAAATTGCTAGATTCTGTCTTCTAACTTCATAGCTGAATCCACCTTCCTTTTACTGACTGACTAATAGGCTGTTAATGTTCGGTAAAACTACTTTTTATTTCTCAAACTTAATGAGTTTTTTCCTTTGTTTTTTTTTTAAATTTCTTTTTCTTTGCATGTCTCATCATGAGCATGACATGTTTTTGGTATTTTGTACGATCTTAAGGTTAATAATGAAAGGTTGTTTGCTTTAAAGAACAGTTCTGAATCCTAATCATAAAGATTAGTCATTTATTTATTGATGATAGAAGAAAATTATGGATGAGTATCTAAATCCCATTTCCAACTTTTTAAAGATTCACTGAGTGCATGAGGTTAAACAGAGTACAAGGCAGAGTAAGCCAGCACAGTAAGGCCCATCTTGGATTTGACAGCACCTGAATGAATCTTTCCAAGCTTCACTTGCTGCCAAAGTTTACACTATTGGGGTTGGAGGTCTCTTGTTTCAGGGTATCAATCAGTTTCACAGACTTTATTGTTCCTCATCATCTCAGTTTGATGGGTAAATTTTAACCACATCTTTGAGGAAACAAAGGGGGAAATGTAGAATTTGAAAGATCAAAATGATTGAGAGTTGCCCCAAACTCTGAAGAATGAAATAGATGAGAGTTCAATAAGCTTCTTGGGGGAGAAGACGCATGTAAAAGAATATTGCAGCTTCACTGTTGATGGTAGAAGATTTGACAGTCTGCATTTCCCAGAGATCCAAACTCCAAACAACCCCTTATCTCTGCCATCTCCGGCGCTCTTTTAAATCGAACTAAAATCGTTATTCCAAGAAGTTCTGTTCAAATTTTATAGGATTGATTTCTTCAATCTTATGATTTCTTCAATATACTTGTGTCTATTAGATTTTTTTGTGAAGAAAGATGATGAAGTTTCTGTCTCCATGTTCTCCTTTTTCCTTTCCTTTTCTTGCATCCAACTTCATAGTCTTCCACTACTTATCTGAATGTTAGAGATCGAGACGGATGTTAACATAAGACAAGCTACTCAAATGGATGAAAAAAGCAATATTTGTAGGTTCAGATTTATACTTATGACGAGCAATATTTGCAGACATAAATGGTAACTGTTTTTAGAAGTTAGTTTCTCCCTTTTCTTTTAGATGGTTTTCAAAGATGAACTGATGTTTTAGAAATACTGAACTTATCTTTCCATTAAAACCATGAGCTTGTGAATACAACGGCACAATAAAAAACCTTAAACTTAACAGATCATCCCACACGGTCTCTTTACAGTAGATTTGAAAACAAACAGAAAATTGTTTTTCAATAGAACTCACGAACAGCCTCTAACTCTAAGATTCCTTAAAATGGTCAAACTATGTTTCCAAATGTTATTGGTGGAGCCTGCACCCTCTTTATTGTTCTCTGTTTTATTATCTTATTATTCTTTCAACAAGAGTAAGAATTCAAACACATCATATCTTCCTTCTTCTTCTCCTTCTTCTTCTCCTTCTTCTTCTCCTTCTTCTTCTCCTTCTTCTTCTCCTTCTTCTTCTCCTTCTTCTTCTCCTTCTTCTTCTCCTTCTTCTTCTTTCTTCTTCTCCTTCTTCTTCTCCTTCTTCTTCTCCTTCTTCTTCTCCTTCTTCTTCTCCTTCTTCTTCTTCTCCTTCTCCTTCTTCTTCTTCTTCTTCTTCTTCTTCTTCTTCTTCTTCTTCTTTCTTCTTCTTCTTCTTCTTCTTCTTCTTCTCCTTCTCTTCTTCTCTATCTTCTTCTTCTTCTTCTTCTTCTTCTTCTTCTCCTTCTCTTCTCTTTCTCTCTGATCTTCTTCTCTTCTTTCTTCTTCCTTCTTCTTCTTCTTCTTCTTTCTTCTTCTTCTTTCTTCCTCTATCCTTCTTCTTCTCTCTTCTCTTCTCTCTTCTTCTTATCTGTTCTTCTACTTCTTTCTTCTCTCTCTTCTTTCTCTCTTCTTCTTCTTTCTTCTTCTTCTTCGTTCTTCTTCTTCTTTCTTCTTCTCTTCTTCTTCTTCTTTCTTCTTCTTCTTCTTCTGTTAATGAGTTAAGTTGTGCAGAATATTTAGGCAAGAGTGGGTTCAAATAATGTCCATTTCAGAGAGAGACAAGGGGTAGGTATCCCAGAGTGCAATTCAGACCTCAATAAGTTTGGTTTTGACCCCTCAAAGTTGACTCTAAAGGGTAATAACTAATGTCATTTTCAAATTCGTCTCAACAAAGCAAGCGGTTCGGTACGAACAAAAAAATTTCAAACGAAAGGATTAGTCGTCAGTGTTGGGTTGAAATTTAAGGCTATCTTTTCAAACATGGTAAAAGAATCATGTTATACTAGTTTTTTTTCTCTTCCACAGTAGAATGGTTCAGAGTTGTAAGAAAATAACTAGCAAATTAGATGATGTCCCTAACTCTAGCTCCATTCTAGAGTAAGGTGTGATAAAATCAATCTTTTTTCTCTCTCTCTTGATCTAAGACTTCAGAGAGAATGATCCTGTCCTGCACTAAATCTTTTTCCAAGCAGCATATTCAGAAGAAATATATATTTTTTCACAAATCTAGCAACTAACTTGGAAGAGAAGTTCAAAAAGCATCAATATCAGCTGAAATTCCACCCTGATATGTTAACATCGGAAAATACGAAGTAACAAACGATACAGCTATCTTCTGCAATTTTCTAATATGCTAGAACTATACCTGATAAAAAAATAACAAGATAGTGAAGAATTACAAGATAAATGTCTAAAAAGAACTGGCTTTGCCATACTTGCCAAAATCAGCAATATCACAGATAAACAAAACTGCGTCTACAATAATCAACATTACATGCTCAGGCAAGGGAGAAAGTATAGAGGTTCAGTGCATAATTTGTTTGTGATATTAGACAAATCTTTTACAGCCATACGGAGCAGAGGTTAGCAGAAAAATAATTCAATAACAAAATGAGGTATTCCAAGACGGTTTCTTCTGCTTTGAATTAATGAACTGTATAATCAGAATTGGACAAAAGAATGAACAAGAATTCAAAAATCACAAGAAGAAAAAGCTCAACCAATCATCATTTACCCATTTTTACACAACACCTGAGGAAAGCCTCAAGAGAAGACGCTCGCCCCCCCTTATTCGCCTGCTAGCTGCTCAGAATTTCATCTTCTGCGGTGCAGCCTCTTACAAATTCAAAGAACAAGGCTCTGTGCCTCTTCCCAACCCTAGACTCCAAAATTTATACACAACTGTTGGTTTTTGAGGAGGCGATCCATCCAGTTAGCTCAAGGGCCACCCATGTCCTCAAGAATACTTCTCTGCTGTAAGGTGAAGAAATCAGATTCCAACGAATTCAAGAAAAACTTTCATACTGCTCCTTGAATCTTAGGAGCTGCCGCCTCTTGAATACCAAAAATCCCACCACACAGACTTGAAGTACTGCGGCGATACCTACAAAGAACAACCCAACTTGCTTCCCCTTATTGAGACGACTTCGCTTCTCTGCTTGATTCTTCTTATTATTCTTCTTGTGTGTCCCACCAAGTTGGGGGTTTTCATTCCTTGCGGAGGATGCACGTGAGGGGGGCGGACTACTACTACGACGACGACGAGGCGGTGGAGGAGAAACCGGCGAAGGCGGAGGAGGAGACAGCGGCGAAGGCTGAGGAGGGGATGGCGGCGAAGGCGGTGGGAGGGACGGCGATCGAGGCGGAGGGGATGGCAGTCGCGGTGGAGAAGGCGTCACAGGAGAATTGGGTCTATCCTGAGGCTGACACTCAACAAGAAGCGACAAAATACTGAAAGCAAACCCCGAAATCACGAAGATGAATGTAGTCAATGGGCGTTCCATTGGAAAGGAGGAATTGGGTTGAAGTTTACAAGGCTCCTGGCATCGGGGTTTTGCCCAAAAGATTATCCTGGGATTGTTCCTGCCTTCCCCCCAACCCCCCTCGAAGAAACCAACAAGACGCGAATCCGTAGCCGTCGGAAAACCCAGAGAGATCGGGTAGGGTTTGAGAGGGAATGGGCGATTAAGGGAAGACGCGCCCCCTTCCCGCTGCCGCAGCCATGAGAGGACGAGACCCAGATCAGAAAATCTGCAGAGGAGACGATTATCGGTTGGAATTGAAGAAAACAATCTGCAGAATCGGTAATCGGGGAAGGGGGAGGCCTTGGAATCTGGGCTTCCTCAACGTGGGGCGTTGTATGGGAAGATCATAAGAAGGGAATTGGAAATGGGGGATGAAATTGGTGGTTGAGAAGAGAAGGGGAACGTAATTAAGTCCAACGTTTGATTGACTGAGTCACAGTGATCTTCCCCTTCTCTTCTGCTCTCACAAACAATGGCCGATGGGAGATTGAAAACGGGGCAAAATAAGGCAGCCTACGCGGACTTCGAACAGTTGCTCCTATTTTGGGATTTTTTACCCTTTCCCTTCTAAACAATCTTTTTTCCAATCTGTTTTTCCCTTTTTTTTTTTTTTTGGGTTCTTTTTCTTCTTCATTGGTTGATGCATAAAAGGGAGAGATGTGATTCCCAGTTAGTTGTCAAAATGCCTAATTATATGCTGCTTTACTGTTCACAACACATCAATCTTATAAGTTATAACACAACAACTTTCTCTTTTGATTATCATCAACATCTCAAAACGAACTGGAAATTTTGTTTCAAACAAATTCGATCTACAAAAAATTTCACTGGTAGAGACAATGACAGATCCACAATAAACCATGTTAAAGGTATAACTTGTTATAGTACCAATTAATTGTTACTTTCCAACTTTCTCTCTAAGATATTAGTGGATGTTTGTTAAATTTTTGAAACATTTATGAAAGGATAAATAGCTAAAATTCAAGAATATTTTCAGTAATTTAACCATTTTTTACTACCAGACATTGTTTTATTTCATTCTAACCTTTTCTTTTAATTATTGATTTTTTTAGATTAGAAATTTCATATATACGACCCCATAACTCAATCATTAAAGCATCAATCACGTTAGAAAGTTTGAAATCTTCATTTTCATAATAGCTGACATGTTAGTAATCACTTATGTATGTGCTTGAATAATTAATTATATAGTTAATGACTGGTTTACATAATAATGTATTGTTTAAAAGTATAATAATTATTAGAACTCCCAATTATCTATTTTATAATCCATATTGGTCTACACAATTCTCATTATATAATGTTTGATTTTGATAAGCAAGGTACAGATGGAATTCTAAGCACGGTCCAAGCAATAATCTTGAAGATTATATTTTAAAAATTTTAGAACTTTATCAAATAATAGTATAAAATAAAAGTAGTTTTTGACAGATTTAGATTTATTTTTCTTTTCTTTTTTAGAAACTGGAAAGTTTGGATCTTTATAGAGGCAAAATCAAGTGTCTAATCCCTTTATTTAAAATTGAAATCTTAGATCTTAGCTCTTCGGTCTGGTTGAGATTCACATTGACTGACACTGACAGCACAATTATTCAAAGGGGTTGAAAAAGTCTTCTTCCGTTTATTTATTTATTGGTTCTTCCATTTATTATTATTATTATTATTAGTTTCTTCATTTGGAAAAAAACTTGTAAAGAATTTCTCACAATCTTAGATCTCATTGTTTGACTTGGTAAATGTTTTGAATCCAGGCGCCAGCCTCTCATGAAACAGCCAACCCATAGCCCCTTCATTATTTTGCTTTTGGGAAAATAAAAATTTCATTTTATCATCGATTTTATTCTTATTTTCTTATTTTATCCTTATTAATATTACAACGTAATTGGCTACAAACAATTATAGATCTTGATAATGAACATCAAAACTTGATCAAAATAGTCGAGACATGTTTCAATAGCGCTGACCTGAAGACAATTAGTTACTATGAATAAGTTGCAAGCACACTACAGCGATCGTGTCAGCAGGATACAACGACTAACTCCGATAGAATAACTACTCGGATATGGCATAATTCTTAATAATTGTTCTAAACATAAACAAGAAGAAGAACTCAAAAGAATAGAGGACTCTTGTGAGAGGAAGAGAAACTGAAAATGAGAATTGTTTGATATCTCAAATGAACACAACAACAACTATTTATAGTTGTCCAAAAGAAATAACATCTCACAAGTTTTTAACACATATGTAACCTTTTTACATAGGTTACATATGTAACTTTAACACTTTGTAACCATAACAAAATAAAGAAACAATTATTCATTTAAATACCTAACTTCAAGTTTAAAGAAATAAAACCACTAAAGAAATAAACATATTCACAACGTATATGTGAATAAATTTCTTAAACTTTCACTTTCTTTCCTACCTTAAAATCCAACACTTTTTGGTCAACAATATATGTGAGCTTGACTCAAATTGGCATAACCATTTCGTTTTCAAGTAATAAACTAATATTTTCTTTCATAATTTGTTTGTTTTCGTTTTCAAGTAATAAACTAATATTTTCTTTCATAATTTGTTTGTTTTGTCATATATAACCAGTTTGTTTCTTCTTATAGGATTAAAATTATTTTAGAGATAAAAATCTAGATTTAGAATTTAAAGTATTGAACTCAATTGACTCATGTTATTCAAAAACGTTCAAATAGCTTCGAATAAATTAAGTACATACATTAAAATATTAAGACTTCTTATTCCACAACAACAAAAACACTTTTTCACTCTTTCATATACTAGAAGATTTCACTTAGAAAAGAAAATGATCCATACTAATGGATTCGGTTCCATTGGATTATAATGTACGAGACCTTGTAGCACTTACTAATAAGGTCTTATCGATTAGTATTACGCATAATATAATTAGATATGCTCTTCATAGACAAACTTGGGATTTGCGATCCCGGGTAAGATCGGTTCAGGATGGATCCTTTTCTATTTCAACTTGGTAATATTTTTGGGTTTATTATTTTGTCTATTATTATTGTGATGAAAGTGTATTTATGACTTTGAATTAGCTCAAATTTACGCCCTAGAGAGAGACGGTAACATTGGTAGATGGGTTGGGCTCAAGTTCAACCAAAGGCCCAAAGGCACGAGCGTTAACTGGGCTACAAGTGGAGATGCAATGAATTCGCAAGCCCAATACTAATATCTCAATGTTTTTCAGTTTAGAAGTAAAAATTTCAATTTTATTTTAATGGTTCATTTGATTTATTTTGTAAAGGTCGAAAGTGATTTTTAATCCACAAATTTGATAATAAATGAAAACATTTTCAACTCTATTTTTTAAAAATATTTAAGAGATAATTATTCAAAAATTTAATTTAAAGTGATCCACTAGTTTAAGCGTAAAAAAATGCTTATATGAAAGGATATATCAACCCCATCTTTACTTTAATTACTTCAATTATAAATTATTTAATATAATTATGGCCTAAATTATTTAATATAATTATGGCCTTACCTTATTATCTAGCTTTTTTTTTTCTTTCTTAAGAAATTGATTTTGGGAAAAAGAAAGGGAAAAAAAATGTTCTGTTCAAATATCCATTGGAATGGGAATAAAACATATATATTTTAACTAGTTAGTTAAGATTCAGTAAATATATATTTTGTTTAGTAACATGTAGGCGTGGTAATTTGAACTTTTTAACTTTTTGGTCGGAATATATATCTTAACCAATTGAATTATGTTTAAATTGGTTAAAAGAAATATATTCTTAAGATGTCATTATTTAAATAGACACTCTCAAAAGATCATTAAGAAATTCATAAACTGTCAACAAGTTTTTTTTTCTTTTAATTTTTGTAAGATAATAGTTATTTTGCATTAAAAGATAAGAGTATTTTTGGTCACTTTATGATATTTATTTTTAGTGGCTAGAAATGTTGATAATAAATAGAATTCACTTAAATTTTTTTGAAAGGTAGTCATAAATTTATATTAAGATGGTATCAATTATAAATTATGTTAAAATTTTGGAAATCAAGAATCAAATATTGATCCATTTTTAAAAGTATAAAATTAAAATAAACGTTTTAAAATTACGACGAATAAATTAAACTCTCGTCAAAAGGGAAAAAAAAATAAAAATAGTATTTAAATCTACAATATTATTATAAAACTATTAGACACATAAATTTTAACCGCTGGCTTGTGCATCAAACAGTACAAATATTCTTCTTTCCCCCATACAGTAAACCAGTACGACTTTAGCTTTTCCATGCCAAGAAAATGAGTTTTTTTTTACCTCATCAATATCTGTTTGAATGGAGATGGCACCAAAAAGAAAAAGGCCAGTTTAATTTTGTTAGATGCCAAACCAAACAGAAAAGTGTTGAACTTTCTGACTTACAAAGCAACATCCATCCAGTGGATCGTCAAATCCAGAATGAGAAAAAAGGGTTATTTTTGGTATAAAAGAGACCTAAAAGATGCAGTGAAAATGGCAAAGTGCAGCGAAAATGGCAAAGAGAGTTGTAAATATATATATATTATCGTATGCTGTTGCCTGTTGCCTGTTGCTGGCGTGCTTCAAATTAACCACAGAAGGGTACCCTTAACTTCACACTTCACATGGAGAGCCACGCGGGCTATCCCTATCTTTTTTAGTTCCTAAATATAACGAGAACTAAATCCAACCGCGTAGAAACGGTACAAGATTTATATTGTTTCACTTCATTACGAGCTACGTCCGATCTTCCGCTACATATGAATTCTACTATGACCTTTTGATAAATATAATGGAGATACAATATCTCTCAATTGTAATCCCTCTCTAGGGAATATTGGAACGAAGTACCGTACCAAATACCCACGAAGTACATTTTGTACAATAACTCTTCCTATCTTGATAGAAAATTATCCCGGGATCGTGAACTGATCTTACGTGGGATCGTAAATCTCAAATTTGTGTATGAAGGGTAGTTCAAATGAGATTAGTGTCTCTCATTTCTTTTTTCTACGTGACACTAATCAATACGATTGCACTAGCGTAAAAAGTGAATGCACAATCATTTTTTTTTCTGATTTTTGCGATAGCGCCACGGTACTGCGCTCTGGGCCAAAATGGCCCGCAGCAGCCCAAACCTGTTTTTGGTTCCTTCTACTTTTCCTCCATTGATTTTGGCTCCTCCAATCTCAACAACATCTATTAAAAAAGTATTATGACAGTCCCAATTTCATAAAAATATGGATAAAACATTGATGACACAGAGAAGAAGTATGGATTCAGCAGGGGAAATTTAGCAGCCTATGGGTAGTTTGTTGGAGAAATAGGGATGAATTTTGGCTAAACGCAGCCCCATGCAGAAGGCAGAAGGCAGAAGGGGGGGCAGGGGATGGCAGTGGGTGGGGGGTTCCTTTTGCAGTGTCCCATACAAAAACAAACTGTCCTCTCTCCACTGCTAATGGGTGACTGATCCTTTACCCTGAAAGATCCCTCACAAAACCCACTCCCTTTTTTCCTGTTTCCTCTTCTGTCCTGTCAAGCACCAACACAACAATAACACCAGCTTCTTCTCTCCAAAACCCAACCCCAGTGGCGTTTTGGTAAATTAAGAGAGAAGGGGGGTATGTTGGAATTGCAGAGACAGATCAGATTAAAGGGGGGATGGGGATGGGTCCTCCCTCTCCTCCATAGATTTGTTGTAAGACATGTGATGAAATTTCATTGAAAAGAAAAGAGAGAGGGAAAGATGTGCATTATTAAGTGTGCTTTGGAAATTGATGCTCTTTTTTTCTTTTAATGGTTATAAGTTAAAAACTCACTCACTGCCTTTAACACCATGCTCAGGCTCAGGCTCAGGCTCAGGCTCAGGCTCAGCCATGCCTACCCCATCCCCCCCTCCCTCCTTCACCCTTCACCTTTCTTTTCAATCACTTTCTTTCTTCACCCATTTACCACATTCTTTTACAATAATAATAATAACAACTAATTTAGTTAAAATATATATGGGAATGTGCCTCAAATTTCAGGAGCTGATCAAGATCACTGTAGGAACTGAGGGAGCATTTAGGTCAAAAAAATATCATTTTTGTGTCGTGAAAATGACCACAACTACTCTCCAAAACTAACACAATTTCGAATTCGTGTGCACTCATCGGGGTGGAATAGAAAAATGCTCATTTATTTTTAATAGACAAAAAGGAGAAGCGTTTTAATTTATTAAATTAATGTATAACTTTGAAATTAATTAAAATGTTAGCAATAATAAAACGTAATTAATATCATAGATTAATTTAAAACGTAATTTGTTTGGGGATGAAAATACCCTGGACACGTGGAGGACCCCTATTGGTACTCCAAGATGGCCCATGAGTCATGCCCAGCTCGGATAGCCGAGATGGCTGCCACCAACGCCGACGAAAGCGAAGTATGAGGGCCGAGGTGAACTTGGCCCAGGTCTGACCTACCGGGGAGCTCGGTAGGGGCCGATGTGAGCAACTGTCTGCGGCGTGATTATCGGGCGTAACCGTCGGTCCCGAGATCACCGGGTGTAACCGACGGTCCCGAGATTACCGAGTGTAACCGTTGCGAGATTAGCGGGACCACCACCCATAAGTAGAGGACCTCACTCCCCGATCAGGTACGATGATTTCTGGCTTCGAACTAAACTTGGAATCCGACCTATACTGACTTGATCGTCGGAGTGCTCACCTTTTTGTGCAGGTCCGCCCAAACGTTCAGGTCGGTACGGAGGCCGAGTTCGAGCTGCAATCAGGAACACACTGTTGTGCACATCTTTGCATAAACATTTGGCGCCGTCTGTGGGGACGACTGACAATCTACGTCATCCCAATTCCTTTAAACCAACACGCGAGCGAACATGGTTCAACCAGCGAACTCGACCAATACGACGGATCGAAGGACTCTAGCTGCCAGCGATGCCCACCAGAGGGAGGTCGGAGCAGCGGCGGTAGAGGGGCAAGGTCCCGACGGCCTAGCAACGGAACCTCTCTGCAGGTCGGCACGGATCACCGCGCCTGCCCTACCGCCTGCGCACCCGAGGACGTCCAGGGCCACCCGTGGCCGAGGTGGGACCTCTAAGAAGGGCGCCCGGGGTCCAGCCCCAGCACCAACAAGCGAGAACTTTGATGCGCTCCAGAGAGAGATGGAGGCAATGCGCACACAAATGCGCTCCATGGAGGCAATGTATAACGAAATGGTGCTGGCTGCAGGCGCAGGGTCCCGATCTGAAAATCGAGTGACGCGCATGGACGTACGCGAGCAAAGGGGTTCCCACCTCGGCCCCGCCGAGGAAGAACGTCCCGAAGACAACGAGAGTGAGGGGTACACTCGCCAGAGGGGAGACCTCCGTGAGCATCTCAACAGAAAGAGAGGCTCGTCTCTCAGAAAAGGGCAGTCACCATCCTGCTCCCACAGGAGCTCCAACCAGCAGGCTGAGTCCTCTCACAATCCCGCAGGGATAATCACAAGGGAGGATTTCGACCAGCTGAGGGGGGAGCTCCATGCTCAGGTGGAGGCCTTAAAGGCCAAATGTGAGCAGAAAGACGATTCACTGAACGACGGCGACTTGGGAGAATCTCCTTTCACCTCGGACGTTTTGGAAGCACCAATCCCTCCGAAGTTCAAAGCTCCTACCGTGAAGCCTTATGACGGGACGAAGGACCCCAAGGACTATGTTGAGGTCTTTGAAGGCCTCATGGACTTCAAGGCGTCATCAGACGCAATCAAATGTCGCGCCTTTCAGATTGCGCTTACTGGCAGCGCGCGATTGTGGTACCGGAGACTGCCAGCCAGGTCGATCTCGACCTACTCTCAGCTGAGAAGGGAATTCCTCGCCCAGTTCTCTTCTCGGCACTATGACAAAAAGACAGCGACCCATCTCGCCACCATCAAGCAGAATGAGGGTGAGACGCTGCGGGAGTATGTCACCAGATTCCAGGAGGAACAGTTGAAGGTTGCACACTGCTCCGATGACTCGGCCATGTGCTATTTCCTCACCGGTCTAGCCGACGAAGCCCTCACGGTGAAGCTTGGAGAGGAGGCCCCGGCCACCTTCGCCGAGGTATTCCAGAAGGCGAAGAAAGTCATCGACGGACAGGAGCTCCTCCGAACCAAAACCGGCCGACCTGAACGAAAAATCGGCCGGGGCAGAAGTGGAAAAGATGAAAGGGCAGATCCCAAGTCCAAGGACACGGGATCCTTCTCCAGTGGCCGACCTGAGTATCGAAGGGTGGAGAACGGACCTACCAGGAGCCGACCTTACGAGCGCTTCACCCCAACCACGATTCCAATTTTCGAGATTCTAACGAACATCGAGGATTCTGGAATGGAAAAACTACTCAAGCGTCCGGAGAAACTTCGGGGAGCCCCAGAGAGGCGCAGCAAGGACAAGTATTGCCGCTTCCATCGGGAGCACGGTCACAACACGTCGGACTGCTGGGAATTGAAGCGCCAAATTGAGGATCTAATTCAAGACGGCTACTTCAAGAAGTTCGTGGGAAAGCCCAGGACCAGCTCAGCAGAGAAAAAGGAAGAGCGAAAGCGTTCGAGGACGCCACCCCGGCGCACCGACCGACCTGCGGTCATCAATACCATTTTTGGAGGGCCAAGCGGAGGTCAATCCGGACATAAAAGAAAGGAGTTAGTCCGTGCAGCCAGGCGCGAGGTGTGCATCATCAGGGAGCAGGGGCCGACCTGCCCAATCACCTTCGACGGTGCAGACTTGGAGGAGGTTCACCTGCCCCACAATGATGCCCTTGTGATTGCTCCTTTGATTGATCATGTGGTGGTCAGGAGAGTGCTGATAGACGGGGGCGCATCCGCTAACATCCTGTCCTTACCGACCTACCTCGCCTTGGGCTGGACGAGGTCGCAATTGAAGAGAAGCCCGACGCCGCTGGTTGGGTTCTCTGGAGAATCGGTCATCCCACAGGGTTGCATCGACTTGCCGGTCACGCTGGGGCAGGACCAAACTCGGGTCACTCAAATGGCCGAGTTCGTGGTAGTTGACGGTAGATCGGCCTATAACGCCATCTTTGGGAGACCCATCATCCACTCATTTCGGGCCATTCCCTCAACACTTCATCAAGTTTTGAAGTATTCCACCCCCAATGGCGTGGGCACGGTCCGAGGAGAACAGACCGCTTCGAGGGAGTGCTATGCCGCCGCACTCAAAGGCTCATCGGTCTGCGCCCTCGAAACTCTCAGGGATGGGACGCTCGAGTTCGAGGCCGACCTGCCGAGGAAGGAGTTTGCCGCACCTACTGAGGAGCTCGAGCTTGTTCCTCTGCTTAGTCCCGAGAAGCAGGTAAGCATAGGAACCAAGCTGGGGGACACCGACAGAGAGGAGCTAATCCACTTCCTCAGATCCAACTCGGATGTCTTTGCGTGGTCCCATGAGGACATGTCTGGCATTGACTCGCGAATTATGACGCATCGCCTCAGCATAGATCCATCATTCCGACCTGTGAAACAAAAGAGAAGACCTATAAACAAGGAGAGCAGTGATGTAATTGTTGAGGAAGTTAACAAACTTTTGAAAGCTGAATACATAAGAGAAATTTCGTATCCCGAGTGGCTCTCCAATGTTGTATTAGTTAAAAAATCTAACGGCAAGTGGAGAATGTGCGTAGATTTTACGAACTTAAATAAGGCATGTCTGAAAGATTGCTTCCCACTGCCGAGGATTGATCAGCTCGTGGACGCCACAGCCGGGCACGAACTGCTCACCTTCATGGACGCCTACTCTGGGTACAACCAAATCAAGATGCATATCCCGGATGAAGGTCATACCGCTTTCATAACAGACCAAGGTCTGTACTGCTACAAGGTCATGCCCTTCGGGTTAAAGAACGCAGGAGCGACCTACCAGAGAATGGTGAACAAAATGTTCGCCAAGCAGATCGGCCGGAATATGGAAGTGTATGTGGACGTCATGCTTGTCAAGAGCAAGCAGTCTAAGTCGCATCTCTCCGACCTGGTCGAAGCCTTCGAGGTTCTGAGGGCATATCAAATGAAGCTCAACCCTGCTAAATGTGCCTTTGGAGTCTAACCTCGGGAAAATTCCTTGGCTTCATGGTAAACAACCGGGGAATCGAGGCCAACCCCGAAAAGATTAAAGCCGTGATCGAGATGGAGGCACCTAAAACGCTGAAGCAGCTTCAGTGCCTCAATGGTAGGATTGCGGCCCTGAACCGGTTTGTTTCAAGGTCGACAGATAAGTGCCTCCATTTCTTCAAGGTCTTACGAAAGAAAGGGTCGTTTGAATGGACAGCGGAGTGCGAGCAAGCGTTTCAGCAATTGAAGAGCTACCTCTGTTCGGCACCCTTGCTTGCCAAGCCCATGCCGGGGGACAAGCTCCAATTGTACCTAGCAGTATCTGACAGTGCCGTCAGCTCGGCCCTAATCAGGCAAGAGGAAGCGCGGCAAAACCCGGTCTACTACACAAGCAAGGCTATGACCGAAGCCGAGACTAGATACCCTCAGATGGAGAAGTTGGCTCTCGCTTTGGTCACCTCGGCCCGACGACTTAGACCATACTTCCAAGCCCATACGGTGGTGGTGCTCACTAACTTGCCCCTAAGAAGCATCTTCCATAAGCCAGAAGCTTCTGGTCGCCTAATGAAGTGGGCAATGGAGCTAAGTGAGTAAGACATCCAGTTCGAACCCAGAACTGCGTTGAAAGGACAAGCAGCGGCAGATTTCATAGCCGAGCTTACACCACCTTCCGAGCTGAGCGAGTCCGACCTACCGTGGACAGTCTATGTCGACGGATCCTCCAATGAGAAGGGGTGCGGAGCCGGGGTCCTCTTGCTCGGACCAGGGGGTGAGCGATTTGAGTATGCCTTGCGGTTCAGCTTCCGGACTTCTAACAACGAGGCAGAGTATGAAGCATTTATTGCCGGCCTGCGAATCGCTCGAGCATTGGGGGCCTCATGTGTTAAGGTCTTCAGTGACTCCCAGCTGGTTGTGAGCCAGATCAAGGACGAATACCAAGCCAAAGACACCCGAATGGAGAAGTATTTGGGCAAGGTCAGGTCATACCTCGCCCAGTTTCGAACTTACGAGGTAAGCCGGATTCCGCGAGCAGAAAATTCTAATGCTGACGCCTTGGCCAAGTTAGCATCGGCGTACGAGACCGACCTCGCCAGGTCGGTCCCCGTCGAGATCCTAGATAATCCCTCGATCTTAGAGCCAGATCTGATGGAGATCGGCGCTCCAGAATCCTCATGGATGGACCCGATCACGGACTTCATTAGGGGTAACTCACCCCAAGATCCCAAGGAGCGCAGAAAGTTGGCAAGGCGGGCAGCTCGGTTCGTGGTCCGAGATGGTGCATTGTACCGACGTGGCTTTTCCCTGCCTCTATTGAAATGCCTAACCCCTGAAGAGGGCCTGTACGTCCTCAGAGAGATCCACGAAGGAGTGTGCGGCAATCACTCAGGCGCCCGGTCGCTGTCAGCCAAAGTGATCCGGCAAGGATACTATTGGCCGACCCTCAGCCAGGACGCCAAGAAGTTCGTTAGAACTTGCGACAATTGCCAACGCTACGGAGCCATAATCCACCAACCTCCCGAGCTGCTCACCCCCATCTCGGCCCCATGGCCATTCGCGCAGTGGGGGGTAGATATCATTGGTCCTTTCCCTTTGGGCAAGGGCCAGACCAAGTTCGCTGTGGTTAATGTGGATTACTTCACCAAGTGGGCCGAGGCCGAGGCGCTCTCCCACATAACGGAATCCAGGGTCACGTCCTTCGTATGGACGAATATCATATGTCGCTTTGGTATACCGCAGGCCATAGTGACAGACAATGGGAAGCAGTTTGACAACGCCAAGTTCAAAGACTTTCGCCGCAAACTTGGCATAAGTCATCTCAGCTCGTCCCCCGCACATTCGCAAGCAAATGGGCAGGTGGAGGCGGTCAACAAGATCATCAAGCGAGGCATCAAGCTTAGACTGGACTCCAAGAAAGGCAGGTGGGCCGAGGAGCTACCAGAGGTTCTATGGTCGTACCGGACCACCCAACGAGAGTCGACGGGTGAGACCCCGTTCTCCCTGGCCTTCGGCTCCGAAGCTGTAGTCCCGGTCGAGATCGGCATGCCATCTGACAGAGTAGAGCATTATGAGCCTACGACGAATGAGGATGGGCTGCTCCTCAACCTCGACTTGTTGGAAGAAAGAAGAGCAACGGTCCAGCTACGCCTGGCGGAATATCAGGGCAGAATGGCCAGACATTACAATGCCCGCGTCCGACCTCGGGCCTTTCAGGTCGGACATCTGGTCTTAAGGAGGGTCCAAACGCATGTGGGTGCCCTTGACCCGGCCTGGGAGGGCCCGTTTGAGATCAAGGGCATAGTCCGACCTGGGACGTACATATTGGCCAATCTGAAAGGAGACGTCCTCGCGCACCCGTGGAACGCGGAGCACCTGAAGCGTTATTATCCTTGAAACGACAAAAGGATTTTCAATGCATCTGTAAAGATTGTTCCAAAAGAATTATGATCGGAATAAGTGTGATGATTTAATTTCATGCTTCCGAGTTCGACAAGAAATTAAATGGGGGACACGGACTCCCACGCGATCGCATTCCAGCAGTTGGTTCAAATTCAATCCTTCGAAGCCTAAGGGTACGAGGTGCGATGTCAAAACCACTGACGAACTTAAAATTCAAACCTTCAAGGCAAAGGGGGCGATGTGGAAAGTTCAAAATTAACATAATTAATAAACATAATTAATAATTTAATGTTTGTTAAAGTTTTTTCTAATGGTCGTTCCTAAGAAAAAAGAAAAAGAAAAGAAAAGGGCCAATATAGGATGCATAATGTGTGAGAAAGAAGAGAGAAAGCCTAAAATTGTGGAAACCCAAAAACCCAAGTGCTGCTTGGGGCTTGCAAAACCTACGGTCTACGGAGACAAGGCAGAGCCTAAAATCATGCAAAATAAATTATAATAAATTACAACGCCCATGCAACTATTTTAATTAAAATTTAGCCCTCATTTGTAATTACACAAACCCCATCCTCATCCCATATACGAAGCCTATGGTTGCAGGGTCGAACGGTAATTGACTGATGCAGAAATGTCGCTGCCCGTTTCTGTATTTTTTTTTTTCTAAAATAAAAAGAAATACTGTATTAAGAGGAGATAAGATGGTTCATAATTGTGAAAAAAAAAGACATATAAAGGATCAGAAAAACAACTTGGTGAATAAAACTTGTCTGAGTAATTTCAGCCCAACAAAGTACTTTCTTCGAATCACAGCATCCTCAATTATTGGAGGAGACTCCATAATTAATAGAAAATTCTTGTTTTTATGACATCACTGTCTATGATTAGAAAGGAAATAATTTTTTCACAATTATCTTATTTTCTACCATGACAAGTAAGAAAAGAAAAGTCATAAAAACTACATTAAACATATTCCTCGAAAATTTCTATATCTTGTCACTTATCTTTTAGACTAATTATTATATTTATATTATTTGTACATAAAAGAGTGAAAACCTTTTAACTTTTAATTTATATAAAGTCATATATTCGTGGAGTAGCAAAGATAAAATTTAAACACCTTTAAGAATATAATTCAATTAGTCAAGATATCTATATCTCCCTCCAATAAATTATTTAGTCAAATCTCTAGTCGTATATATTGTATTAAACAAATTAAATGTATGTTTATTTTTTTATTATTTTTTGTTTTCTGGTTTTATGGAGCGTGAGCGGACGCTCCATGGAGGGGCGTGGGTGAAATTTTGAATTAAAAATGGAATATGCTGAGAGGAGAGAGAAGAGAGGAGGCACGCAATTTAAGGCACCTCGTTATCAACAGTGATGAAAGCTATTGCCTCTCTCTCCTCCAAGAGTCAAACCGGGTACCCACTCCTTCGGTTATTTACAATTTCTTTTTTTCTTTCCAACAATTATCCTTGCATCGTTTCAGACCGACATACTTTTGAAGTTTCGACGGCAACGAAACGAGTAGATGTGATTTACCATTTGACTAATTTATGTGGGCCAAATCGACACACTATTAATTTTAGTTTTTATATGTTATAATATTCTTATTTTCAATTTTATTTTTGTTCAAATAATTTATTTTGATCCATGTAGGTTAAATTTTTGTTTATTTTAATTAATAATATACTTTTAAAATATTTCATGTATTTTTAAAAAAAGATGAAATTTACAAAATTTTAACACGATTTCTATATACAATACAAAATTATGACTACACTTCAATAAATTTATTGGGTGTAGTACTTGTGCTAAAGATGTGATTGAAAAAATAAATAAACATAAAAATTAAGGAAACAAAAACGATTACTATTTGAAAATGAGAAGATTGACGTTTTAAAAATTCAATGATTAAAATAGGCAAAAACTAAACTATATCATTAAAATGAACCAAAATAAAAATAAACAACTAAACTAATTTAACTTTTAAGTTTATTTTTTTCCATAACAACTAAGTTTCAAATCTTGTTATGTGATGCTAAATTTTCTAAAATTTTATTTTAATTTTGAACGTTTATATTAAATTAAAATTTTCAATCATTATCACTCCCTTTTCATTTATTGAATAAAATGAACCTAAACACATTCATAAAAGATATATAAGTAAATGATGGATGGGAGATTTTAAGTTAAAAATGTTAATAGTCCATCCAAATGAACATAAATTCAATGCACAGTTACCCGCTGTTACTTGTACTTCAATTATATATTGCCCCAAGTTTTTTTTTCTTTGAAAAAAAAGTCAAATTCGAATCTTATTGAAGAAAAAAATATAACAATATTTTAACAACATAAACATATTCAGCATTCAAGACATCTTGCTCTCTTCTCAGAAGTCGGAGACCATTCAATTTCTACCCTCACATCTATTGTAAAAAAAAAAAAAAAAAAGCTGTATTTTTTAATATACATAAAAGCTACTTACATAAATGTCTAGTTAATTAACTTAATTTAAATATGGTTTTGTTAACATTACATGCAAAACATCTCGTTAAATTGTGCTACCTTAGGCATTGGTAGGTTGGGATTTTAAGTTTATCCTTCTTAACAAAATTCACTTTTGTCATACCATACATATTTTACATGGGATAAAAAGGTCACTTCCTTAATTTATATCTGGCATTGCCATAAATGTTGGGGGCAAAAAACATTCAAAATCCAACATTTTCGAAGCTCAAACTATTGCCAACTAATGCTAGTTCTATCGAATAAATCCTCTACTCCGTTGAGATAGATTTTGCAACGTAACTAATCCTAACCACCTAATCTTCATTAGATTTCTAACCTAAAAATTAGAAAACCCCATTAAAAAAAAAAAAAAAAAAATTTCCAAATCTCCCTCATTCGTTCCATAAAGCAAACATTGGAACATGATGATGAGCCAATGTTACACTATTTCCCACCTGCCTACTCTGATCACTCCCATTATTCCCATCTTCATATTTTGATCCTTGCAATGAGAAGTAGCCTTGTGAATACTGATCACCTCCCCCGATCCCAACCCCGAACTCCTCGTTGCTCTGCACCGGAGAGCACTTCGATGAGCCCACCCCGTTGCTCGGTCCCATCAAACTCAAGTCGTTGTTCATCTTTGCAGCATTCTCTTTCTCTTGACTGTCCTCATCTGCAGCAGCATTGTCACACCAAACCATGTCAGCCAACTCATTGTGGCTCTCGGCACTCCCATCGCCAGCAATGGCCAAGAGAGGCTGCGAGGACGATGGCGAAGCACAGGCAGTATAGTCCTCCGTCGTCGAGAGAGTACCATCCTTTAACGGTGAACGCTTCGCAAGGCCACCAGCAATCAGAGTCGAGCTCGAGCAAATCCTCTTCACATCATACCTACCAATGTCGAAATTCGTCACTGCACTCGTCCCCCTGAACTTGATTGCCGCTATGTCATAGGCCTCCGCTGCCTCCTCTTGTGTGCCTTAAGAAGCATAAACAAAACTCCATCATTTTATTAGTACCCAAAATCCAATCTTTAACAATTAACATATATAATCTCAAGCTAAACCAACTAATTAATTCACTTATCGTTACTTACTAAATGTGCCAAGGTACAAATCTTTATTTCCCGCAACCCTTCCAATTCTAGCTTGCCACCTTCCATGTTGATGATGTCTGACCAAGAAAAAAGAAGACATTTTTACTTTGTTTGAAGCATTAATCAATTAATTATGTACAACAACAAAAGCAAAATAAAAGATTTTTTTCCTTTTTTAAAGTTAAATATATGTATGGTTTTATCTTTAATGTGTTGCCAATGATAATTGAAAAAGACTGCAGGTGGGGCGACGTGCATTAAAAAACAAGAGAAACTCCATTATTAAAGTTGCCTTTTGGGCTTGAGCCATACCTTGTTACTCCTCTGTACATTGAAGCTCCTCTTGAGAATCCACTGCTTTTCCTGTTTACAAAAAAAGGACCATTATCAATAATATAAAAACACACAAGGGAATAATATATAGTGTTCATCAATAGCATTGGAATCCAACAAGATGCCTCAACAATGCCCCGAAAGCAAGCTCGATTTTTACATCGCTGTTTACTTTCGTGCGATTGTTATCGCCACCGAGCAACGACCAAATTAAACAATGTTATTCGACAAGAACAAAAGAGTTCCAATATTACCTTCTCAAGTTGGCTACAAACTCCTGTCGGGTCATGTTCTTCATCTCTTCTAGCTCATTTTCGTAACTGCTCAGCTGAAATCATGAATAAATAACAACATCATTTATTCATTGTTGTGAAATCAACCAACAAAAAATAACTTACCGGGAAATTAATATGAGTTGTTGGACCCCAATATTTGAGTGCAGCTAAATCATAGGCTCGTGCTGCTTTTTCTTCCTTATCATAACCACCTGATTAATAAAACACGACACATAACATATACATAGTGAATCGAATTCTCCATCTAAAATAGAACAAAATTTTGAAAGACGTTTCATAATCCTTGCTCAAAACAAGATTATATCAATTAATTAATAATAAGAAACATAATTATTAAAAAATGAAATAATTGATATGTCTTTTATAGATAATAAATAATAAATAATAAATAATCCATAGATAATAATATGAGATGTACCATCTTTAATGATATGTGTGGATTAAATAACAACATAATTATTAAAAAGGGGAAGACGTAGGTCCATAAAAGAAAGAAACAAAGACTAAATAATAATAATAAAGAAAAATGGTGGAATTAAAAGGAAGCTAAATACTTGAGTCTTCACCTACCAAGATAAACTGCACATTTGAATTGATGCCACGAAACCAGACCACCCCACCAACAATTTTTGCACAAAAACAAAAACAAAAACAAAAACATCAACAAACTGTTCCTTTAATTTGTCCTAAATAATCGAAATCTGATCTCATCTGTTCAAGTTTTTTCTTACCTTGCCTTCCCTTCCTTGTTTGGCCCTCTTTTCTACAGCTGTTGTCCCATAAATGTGCTTCATATCTCCCTGTCCATCTATGCCTACACCCATAAAAAAGAAATAAAAAATAAAAAATTGATTCTTTTTTTTTTTTTAAAGATATTGGGTAAATTTGGAGAGCAAAACAGGACCACACAGCAGGAGATTATTATTCTGACTCAAAAATTTAAGCTAATGAATCGAGTAAAATTTATAAGATTGAAAAAAGGTAAATTTAAGAAGAGCAGCGTACCTTGTGACACCGCGATACTGAGAGGTCCTCTGTCCGAAGGTGTCGATGGACTTTCTAGGAACTGGTTCTTTGAGCAGAGGCTTGGCTACCGCCACCGCCACGGGGCGTTTCCGGGAATCGGCCGCCAATGGCGGCGGCGAGGGCAGTGAAGCGATGTCGTTTATGGAGGTGGGGCTCATGCCGAGAGACAGCGACTGAAACCCGCACTCATTTTCCGCGCTCGGCGTCGGCCCCAACCACGACTTGTAAATTGCGTTATTATTGTTAGGAATTAGAGTTTGATGATCCGCCTGGCAATCGTAATTATAATTACTATTACTATTATTATTATTATTATTATTATTATTATTCGGCTGAATAAAGGTATTATTATTATTATGCGTCTGCTGCTGCTGTTCTGGATTCTGGGTGCAATAGCCGCCGCCTCTGCCCTGATCGTTGGGCGGCGAGTTTGAATAGCAATTGCCCAAAAAGTCCTCAAGTTTTGGACTTTCCTCTTCCCCATTCTCGTACGACCTCCAATCTATAAACCCAAAAAAGAAAGAGAAAAAAAGGTGCAGGAAATTAAAGACGAGGGTAATTTGTTTAATTATCGATGTTGTGTGCTCTGTTTTTGTTGGTTGGATTGAGGATGGAAATAACAAGAATACCGTGGGCGGCGGCGTCGATACAAAGAGATCCGTCGGAGCGGAGCGGCATGAGCGGCGGGAAGGGGCTGTGGTTGTTGTGCAGTTCGTCGGCGGCCGCGGCCGCGGCGGCAGAGGCAGAAGCAGAAGCCTGATGGACTCTCAAGTGGGGAGTCAGAGAAAAACCCAACCAATTGCTCATTATTCTGTTTCGCTGTGTTCAGAGAGGGTGGTAATGGTGGAGGTGGGGGGAGCTCCACATGGTGTTGAATTTACTCTGTTTTTATACAAACTGGGATGACGAAAATTAAATGGAATTTCCTTTCCAAAAAAGAAAAAAGAAAAGTTATGAGGTAGAGATAGAGATGGAGGGATAGAGAGAGAGAGAAGGCGAAGAAAAAGTATAAAAATCCAAACCTCTTTCCTCGTCTTTATATTCTGATTTCTGAGTTCTGTTCTCTGTTTTTGTAATGAAAGGCAGAAGCCTTGGAATTCGTGCCCCCCCCCCCCCATTTAATTTTTGCTTCTCTTTTTTTTTTCTTCTTATTTCTTTGAAACTTTTCATTCAACTTAATAACTGTTGCAGTGCAATTACTTTGGTTAACACTAGAATTTAAAAGTTAATTTGGTCTGACCAACACAACAAGTGAATTTGGTCTGACCAACCTTAGAAAAGATGCCCATGGCTGGTAAAAGATTTTCAGAAAATATAACAACTTATTAGCATGTATTCAACTTTAAATTAACATTACTGTTTACAAATTGATAACTTGTACGCATTTTAAAATTAAGACATTAATTCGAAGATATATATATCTTTTGTGTGTATATGTATATATGTATGGTCTATGAGGATATTAGTGAAAGTATATTAATAAAGGGTTCATTCAACTCTCCGAAAGTATATTAATAAAACAAATAAATTAGATACACTTTATTTTCCTAAGGTAGAACTAAATATATTTACTTTTTATGGAATGAGTCTTACATGTTTTTTTAGTTTATATACACCATTCTAACTTTCGACTTTTAATTGGTAGATGATATATATCTTAATCAGTTGATTTATGATTAAGTTTGTTTACTGGTTAACCTTACATGTTACAGCTAATGGTTGAAGATCGAATAAAATTTTCCTATATCATAACTATAACATGTGTTGATCTGGACGGTGTCGCATCAGCTATTTGTCTCCCGTGTACTTGCAAGAGAAGTTCGCATCGGTGTTGAGTTCATCCAAATGTTCTACAATGTTGTTAAAGATGGGCTACTCTTCTCATTGTCAATTGGTTTTGAGATGAAACCTCATGAATATTGATAAAAGTTTGAATAGTTGAGCCAAAACAGGAAACCCATGTTCTACGAGGAAAATGAATTTCAACACACTACTGTATAGCTCTTTTGTTACAGTATTTTTAAATTTATGATACTTAGAAGCAAGATAGTCACTGTAATCAAATAGGTCTTGTTTGCAAAACTTATAGAATAATCGATTGATCTATATTTTTTTCCCAACACTCTGATGCCTAAGTTAAAACTTAGGAGAAAGTAATGAATATGTCAAGTCTGACTTGATTGCAAGAATAATCTGTCTATCATTAAGAAGGATTTGACTATGCCACTTTGACAAGAGGAAGACTTAGGGAAGTGAGACTTGACGGTCAGAGTGTCAGCTAGAGTATATTATGTGGATAATAAGATATCCTGACAGTAGAATCGCCCTCTTCTGTCGAAATGTCAGTGAAGAGTCTAGGTCGACACTGAACTAAACACTTATTGGTTTGACACTGGTCTTTCCACCCCACCTCAATAGGTTGAGCTCCTCAAGTCATGCACACATGTTCTATAGGGAACGGTCAACGTGCCACTCTCAATTTTACCACAAAATGATATGAAATATAGTTAGGATCAAAATTGCTATTATTGGCTTATTGCTTTAGTCATTTGATTATATAATTTATCATTTCATTCCTACAGCCTTAACTATTTTTTTCTCCCTCTCCAAAAAAAGTTCCGTCGAATATTTCTTGATAATTAAAATTGAATAGAAAATAGTAACCTGATAATATTGTAAAATACCGATTTTCCCTTTCCTTTTAGTTTTTAAGTAGGTGAGATGTAAAGTGTTCCATCATATAAGCTACAAATAATTAGTAGCTTATTTTCAACCAAAAAAACAATAATAAATAATAATTATTATAATAATTATTATTATTAGTAGCTGTTTTGAAATTTGGATGGTTTGTAGTTACCAAAACATATTTAACTTGAAAATAGTTGAAAAAATAGAGAGGATAAAACTTAAATTAAGTTCACATTTAATGCACATGTATTGCATGTAGGATTTTACTTTCGAGTACAAGCCACAACTATTATTGTCGCTGATGAAATCAATATCGTCAAATGTTCGACGGCTATTTTGTTCTAAAGATATATAACTAATATCATCCTTTAGATTTGTTTATAAAGTTTATATTTTCTTAAAATAATGTCAAATACACTATGGACTAAGTAATCACCCACTGTTTTGTTTTACCAATTTCTAGATTTGAATCATACATTCTTTACTCGAAAATGTGTTAAAAGTGAATACTACTCATCTCTCCACCTGAGTCGTTGCAAATTTTGCAAATTTAAAACTCAAACTATTGATGTAGTTAATAAATTCAATCAATCACATTGATATAAATTTGTCTACAAAAAATCACATAAGAAGTTTGTTTTTTTAAAGCATTCATAAGGACCAAAAAAGTACCTTAGCTATTTGTGTAACAAATGTCAATCAGGGTCGACCTAATTAAGGTAGGCTGATTGGACGAGCTCGAACATCTGAAATGAGTTGAAAAATCTATTGGTAATGAAGGATCTGCATAAGGAAACATAAACCCTACAACGCTCAAGTCAATTTTGAGTTCGACCTTAGTATTGAGACCGAGCTGGAATGTCATACCTAACTGAGACTCCCTATTTATAGGCTTGGGTATCCGACAGAGAATTTGATCGACGGTCAGTGTGTCGGACCGAAGGTTGGCTTGTCGAGCGCGCACGATTTGAGTAGGTAGATTTTTAGTATCTTCCCATCTAGAATTTGACTAAATGTTGCACGTCGTTTGTGTGGGGAAACTAGCATCCAAGACAAACTTGGTAGTCCGATGACTCTCTGCCCTCCACGTGGCAGTGTTGTTTAACGCCTTAATTATAAATTACAATTGACACGGAAATAGTCTAGATAAAACACTTCAATTTTGCAACTTAATTTGTTTGACTGAATTCGTCTTCTTTTTTTCCAACCTAAAGTTTTGTTTTCCATTTCGTTCCCTATCACTTTTTAATACATCCGTCTTATAAAGTAAATTTTTCAAAAATAATTTTACGTCCCCACGATGCCAGGATTTCAAATATGATTTTAAAAAGTAAAAAGTGATTTTTAATTTTTAATTTTATTTTTCACAGAGTAAAAAGTTAATTACATGGATATTGTGAAAACCAAGCTTCGTGGAAGGTGCGGTAAGATAGCCAAGCAGCTGGCAAAAGGGCCCAGGTCGGAACAAAGAAAGCCCACTGGGCTTTTAAACAGGTAGGTTTCTGTGATGGGCCTACACCTACGGAAACGGACCAACTCCTCATGCTTCAACCAGGCGGGCCCACGCCTGTGGAACCTACCCAATTTGTCTGTTGTGACCTCCCCACGAGTAAGATACCATAACCGTGGAGCTATGCTCCTATTGGCGTGAAAATTTGAACATTCATCTTATGAAAAAAGTTACTGATATGCTCGTGAAACTGGGTTTATATGTGGGTTTATTATGAGATTACCAACGTTATGAGCTAGATAAATTCAAACTTCTTAGACTCATCTTACATGTTTTTGAAAAATTATTATAAGAGCAGAAATCCCACGTTTAAGAGGTAAGGACATGCTTCAGATGCTATCAAATGAACTCATTAAGTTTTATTCATCCCAATTAGAAATTACTTTAAGGTTGATATATTAACTCTAGTTACGTTACGTGTTAGCGGTATAAAGTTTTGAGAGAGTATTTTTGTAATTGAGGTCGGTGAGAAAATTTTGTGTGATTGATATACTTTTTACTTGCAGACGGGTCAGGATTAGTTTTTCATGCAAATTTTTGTATTTTCTCTTGATTTCTTAATCTTTTCTTGTTGGCTACTGTTGTCCCCATCAATCTAAACATATTAAAAACTACCAGGCAAAGCCATCATTTTAGAATAACTTCAAAGTCCATTTTATGAACTAGACCGGTTGCTAGATTTATATAAATGGGTGTAAGTCTATATTTAGTAGAAATGTTTTGTTTATATGAATTATGGAGTATATAAGTCTAAGTTGTATTTTTGGAATTCATTTATTAGTGTGATGGGAATGGGAAAGCAAATCATAGAGTATGAATCAGAGTCACCAAATTCCAAGTTTTACAAATTTAATCACACCAAATATGGCTAGTCATTTACCAAACTACCCAAAGCTAAAAAAAGGATGTATTTTTTTAAATTTAATTATTGTGGGTCAGTTATTTCAAACAAATAAAGTAAAAAGAAAATTCTTCCTTAATTAGTCGATTGAGATTTTGTTGGAATGGGAAAAATAATTGACACTTCACTTAACCATTACCCTCATGCTTCCATTAAATTAGCTGTCACCTCAGCTCACATTTATGATGGAAGGAAGACATTGATCTTCTTTTTCTTCTTTCTGCCTCTCTCACCCATCTTCACGTTCTCTCTCTCTCTTGCAAAAAATAACAAGTAAATATTGTGATTTGTATATGTCACTTAAATAATATCTAAAATTTGTAACTTTTTATGGGTAGTATATCTAGATTCTGTTTTATTGTTGTTAGATTGAACATGCAATATTTGTTTTTGAAAATAATTTTAAATTTAAAGTTTTTGAAATAACAAACTATATAGAAAAAGGTAAACATCTTGATAAGTATAATATTTAATATTGTAATCTGATTTCATTTTGAAAATGAAAACTACAATATAATATATTATAAATTATTATAATATTTTAGATTCAACTGTAGTTGATAAATAAACTACTTGAATCTTGAAATTTTTTTCTTTTTAAATTAAGATTCAATTTATAAATTTGCTACCCCACCAAACCCACCATAATTTTCATATCTTCAGAACACCAACTAAACTATCCTTAATATATCTCCAAAAGTCAACACGAGAATAGCTCAGCGGTAATTGAAACATGTTTATAATCAAGAGGTAATAAGTTAGAATTCTCGATTCCTATATATATATATATATATCATATGATTAAAAAAGAATAATAATATAGATTGAGCTGGATGCATGTAGCTGTGGTGTGCATTTATGTAAAAAGACAAACAGATGAAATGTAAGGTTTGAGATTCAAATTAAATGTTTCAGCTTTAAAGGAATATCACATTAACCAAAAGCTGGAAGGATTTAAGACAGTGAAAGCCAACTGACTCTGGATTTGGTTTCTTATTTTAATCTTAAACCATATTTTAGGGTTTTATGTTAACATAATCAGTGCCCCCTCATCTTTTTCTCTTTTGTCTCACATTAATTTACAAATTCAAATCTAGGTGTCACGTGTTACCAATTCAACCAACCATGCAGTGCTAATTAACAATATCTTTTATTAGCAACCTAAGTATTATTCAACAGCTAAGATTAAGTAACTTTTTCTCCGCATCGAAACTTAGACCAATCTCACACCTCACAATTATAATGCTATATTTAAAAACAGTAACTAACATCTACTCCTTTTAATGAAGTCGGAGGTTTAAACTCTCATACACTCAATTTGTTGTACTAAAAAAATTCAAACTTTATACTGGACCCACGGTTCCATGTCGTTAAACTAAAAAGAAATTATAAATTAAACGTACGTGAGACTAAAAGTTATGCATGGGAAATGGATATGGTATAATCTTTCACCTAATCCCAACTTAAAGTGAACCTAATTTTGCCTTTTGTTTAACAGTTTCCTTTTGTTGGATTTTATGATACTTCCTGTACGATAAAATATATATATATATGTAATTAAAAAGATGATGCACAGTAGCAGTTAGCTCAGCTTTGGACAGAGAAAATGGGAATATGAAACCAATGAAATTGCATATTCATGCATATACTGAATTACTGGTATCATTAAAATAAAAAGAGTTTTGATCTTCTCTCCTTTCCATGGCTCTGAAAAGGTTCTATTCTTTCGAGACAAAATACTTTTCTGTTCTGTGCTTATTTTTCACTTTGTCCTCCTTGTAGCCACTCTCTATCTCTCTCTAAATCATGTGCTGCGCTTCCCTTCCCTTCTCTTCTCGTTTCTATTATTGTAGATTCTTCACTAAATTCGAGGCTTTCTCTCTCTAAAAAGCCTTTCCCTTTTTTTCCTTCCTGACTTTGATGACAATTCCTCTACACTCTCATTTAGCCACAAAATAATACACTAACATTATATTGACAAGAGTAAAAGCAGTACTATTTCATTGTGGGCTGTGAGAGCGGTACTAAATCGAGACATATTCTAAATGCTATATATCATCCTGAAATAACACGAGTCGAGGTCGACTATCAAGACAATTAAGGATGAGCTTCAATGTCCAGAAGAAAACTACTCGAATCATTAGATAAATGTTTCAAATGACCACCTAGTGGTCAAAAAGATCATCATTACGAACTAGGCATGATTTTTGAAATTTATAACTTCAAAAGAAGTTATCATGAGGTAAATTATGTTATGGAATATCAGATTCGAATCTACGACATTTTAAAAAAAGTAAAGATGTCTCGTGCTGAGAGATATTCTCATGTTATTTGAATCTACGACATCATGGACTTCGAAATTTTTCTTTATAGAAAACAATAATAATAAATAATAGTAGCTCTTTTTCTTAAACAGGATCTTTTGCTAGCTGTTCTTTGTTGAGTTGTACAACAGTGTGCAACTATTTAGAAGCAGACTTTATATCTCACTCAATCATCAACCTCATGATCAGAGCGTCCTTTTGCTGAAAGACTGCCAACCCCAGAATTATTCCAACTTCATCATATATATCTCTAGTTTCTAGCTGAGATCTCTGTTACATTTTCACCTCTTAGAGAAAAATAAAGCTCTCTTCCAAACCATAATCTCTCTCTATCTATCTCTTAAAGTTCCAATGACTGAAGAAGAGTCTGTGAAAAGAAAAGTGAAGCAAGTTGAAGGAGACATAAATGAAGCTGAAAATATGAGAAATGGAGTCAATAAAGGTGCTTGGACCGCAGAAGAAGACCAAAAACTGGCCGAGGTTATTGCCATTCATGGTGCAAAAAGGTGGAAAACGATTGCAGCCAAAGCAGGTGCTTTCACACCCTTTTACCATTTCTAAAATCCAAATGAAGAAGATGCAGAGCCATTATTTAGCTGAATGGTTTATAAATTTTGCAGGTCTCAATCGCTGTGGGAAGAGTTGCAGACTAAGATGGCTGAATTATCTGAGACCTAACATAAAGAGAGGCAATATATCAGATCAAGAAGAAGATTTGATCCTCAGGCTCCACAAACTTCTTGGGAACAGGTCACATTTTTACCCATTTTGGTCTGCAGCTTTCTCGATTGTTTGCCTTCTGCTTCATAATCTGAACAGGAGTTTTGGTTTGGTTTTTTGAGTTGGGGTGGTGCATTGATCTTTTCAGGTGGTCCTTGATTGCTGGGAGATTGCCCGGCCGAACAGATAACGAGATAAAGAACTATTGGAATTCTCATTTGAGCAAGAAAATAAACCAACAGAGTGAAAAAGAAAGCGAAGTTCTCAAAAGAAAAGGATGTAAAAGAAAAGTGGACACAGAGTCGAGAGAAGAGGAAACGTCTCAAGAATGTGGAGATGGCTCAAACTTGGAGTTTGATGTCGATAACTTGTTTGATTTTTCCAATGAGGGCCCTGATTTGGAGTGGATGAGTAAATTCCTTTAATTGGGTATCATAAGCCGTAACTATGAGCTTAGGTTGTTGGTGCACTCTCATGCGAATCATCAGTAATTTATCTAAAATTTTATTGTTTCATTCTTGGCATTAGTCAAATATTTGATGGCTAATGAACAGATTCCTACTAACTTGATCTTGAATTATCCACTCTACCTGCTATCAACATCATATTCGAAAGAAGTTTGTAATTCTTTCTGCTTCTCTCAAGATAATGAAAGACAACAAAGTTTGACTATAGGGAATCAGCAAATCTAGTGTTAATATGGCAATCTCCTAAGTTTAGAGGAAGAGATATTGTGCTACATATGGTAATCCCCAAGTTTAGAGAGAGAGAGAGAGAGAGAGAGAGAGAGAGAGAGATCGGTAGTGCACTGCACTCATTAAGATAGAAGGGTTTAAGTTTCTAGATTTTGCCTCATGATCCGAAGCTGTGGTGGGAATATGAAGAGAATCATGCTGATAGACAAAAAAAAAAAAAAGTCACTTTCTTTCACAAGCTTAGTCCAAATTTTCAGATGGTCAGAGTCGGACAAATGGTGCAGACCAGCATTTCACCACCACATAACACTCAGCCTGATATGGTCAGCGTGTGTATCTTGTCATTCTTGGATTTTACCCAAACAAAACAGATGTGTACAAATACACAAAAAAGATTCAGTACTATTCTAAACTTAAGACCCAGATAGTCGTTCAACTCATTATTTGTTTTTCCTCCTACCTGTACCATCATATTGGCCTTTGGAGCTTACTATTGGAATTATATGTTCCCCGCTAGTTCCAATCATGGAGAAAAAAAGCAAAGAAAAGAGAATTTGTATATCCCCAACATGTTAAACGCCAATACTAGACTAGTTATGAAAGCTAAACACGAAATAGTATCATCTCAAACAGACCCAGAAGAACTGATATGTGATATCTATCATCAGACAAAATATGGCACTAAGATATAAATGAGCACTTTGATAAGGCAATAGCTGTTACTATGTAAAACAGTAAAAGAAAAGGGTGGAACAAAGAGTGTGCTAATCAAGAATTTGAGCTTCCATATCATAATTTGGAACAAGTATCTTTTGGCTTTCATAGTCTGGTATTCTATGTTCAAACAATTAATTAAAGAGATCTATCAAAGAAATAAAAATTTACAGACTCTGGACCTTGATAAGTATGAGACTCTGGAACTAGACTAGATATCTTTTCCATCTGGTAAAGCAGCCTAAAATGTGGAAGAAAATTTGTAAAAAAATAAATAGATGAGTTTAAACTAAAGTCATAGCTGTATAAAATGAACTGTTCAATATACTATTTACAGCATCAGCACTAAACTTTACCCACTGCATATTAGCCCCAAGCCATTGAGCAGGCATAATTTACCACCAACTTCCCATCAATTCCAAAGTTCTGCAAATAGGCATACGAAAAAGATAATCAATAAGATACCTAGCCACCAGGGCTTCAGAAATCTTCGAACTCATGTGGATATGAAAAATCATATATCTATTCCAAGGTAAAGAAACAGATTGATAAACTGCCATGAAGTTCAAATGATTTAATCCATACACAGCCCACAGAGAGGTGATAAGAAACTGATGTATAAAATATTTTGAAGGGCACTCATTGATTTGATGCTATACTTTCAGATAATCTAGCAGATGTTGTGGATATCATACTTCAGAAAGTTTTAAAATTAATTATCCGATTTGAATATAGATCTATATTTTTCTCAGAACTGTTCTACTACTAAAAATAAGCAATGCGTACTGGCACGTGCCACATTATTTCACCTTCTAAGAATATACAATGATTGGTGTTTTCCACAATGATTCATGACCAACATCTACATTAGAAGTCTACACCTTCAATAAAGACACACCCTCGCTTAAAGATGGCAGTTTTTAACGAGTCATTAGTCTTTTAAAGATATTTCTCAGCCAATTCATTGAAGATCAATTCACCCCCACCTCATTTTCTTCGTCTAATAATTAATGATAAAAAGTATACATACGCTACTTGAACATAAATAGAAAAAGTGTGTCTATAACAACTCACGTCGTAAAGATCATTAACTGTCTCATCTGGACCTGGTGAGAATGCACTATTGACAAACACAAACTTCAAAGAATAGAACAAATTAGCACGGTGAAGTGTCGTAAATTTCAAATAAATTTGGCAGATAGATGAGAGACTATTTCAAAACTCAGATGAATACCAAGGTGTCTCGTTGAATTGACCGGCGTATGTAATCAATAACTTTAATAAATTTGTCTGTTCCAGGCATCTGCCAAATGTATCCAATATGTGAACGAACATTTACCATAAATTTACAAATATAGAAACTGAATTCCAAAAGGAGAAACTTAAGAGGAGAAACTGCTGCATAAAATTTTACACAAACAACACATTCTAAGGTCGGTCACATCAAAAGTTCATTCCAGATTACATATCAGAGCACAAGTCTTTTGTAGAGAAACACTCGCCACATATCAGGGGTATCCTCCCCCTTTCATTAATCATATCATTCAATTCATTAGACATCCTATGAAAATTTCCTCAAGTTGTCGTAATCAATAAAGTTTTGTGCTACTATCCACAGAAAAATCATATGGTGATGGTGCTGGTGATGGTGATGGCCATGTGAATTTGTATAGTAAAAGGATGTGACATTGCATCCAAGACAGATATCTGATACATATATAACAATAAAGACTAAGCTTCATTCCTTTTGGCTCTTGATCAAATGATTAAAAATTTTCACGGGCATCAAGATTTCATTTCTTTTTTACATTTTAAACAATATAACACATAAAATTCAAATTTTAAATTCGTCAGCTGACAAAAATTAACGCAATACAAACCTTAAACTTGGTTTGTTTGAGAATGGGAGCATCCCCAGTAGCTCTCAGCAGAACAACCACTACAAAAAACGAAACCAAATAAATCACCATAAATCTTGATCAAACACTTCATTGGGAAAACATCCTAATCATATAACAATTGTAAAACTGTTCCCCTTCTGCATCAGATCAACTAAGCCTGGTGATAGAATAGAGTCTAAAAGTTCGATTCATCAAATATAGCTAAATAATAACTAATTGAAAATGGGTCTGTTCATACATCCTCAAAAACTCACCTTTTCGATCAGAACTAGACGACTCCTTAGAAGCCATCGTCGCACTCCGCCGTGGGCTGCAGGAATTGCGGTCACCACCCCTGTTTGTGGGGCACGGTCTCCGGCTTCTTCCAAATATCTTTTTGGGCAGTTTTGTACATTTCATGCTTGGTAAGTTTGGGCTTTGCAAGGCAACAGCCCATTGGGCTTCAATTGTGATATTCCTTTTTTTTTTTTTATAACTTATTGAATGGTGATTTCTAAGACTTTATATTTATTTTATCTTAATATATATATATATATATATATATATATATATAACCTCGGACATGCCAATACCATTGAGCCAAGCTCGTGTTGCCTCTTAATATATATATGTCTTTTTAGTACAACATCGAATTCACAACCTCTTGATTGAAGATAATATATCAATTACTGCTGAGTTATGTTTGTTTTGACATTTAATTTTAGAACCGATAATTAATATATATAATATTTCATAATCTTGAACAATATTTTAACAAATTAAAATATTTATGTTCGTTTAGAAGGTTGTAAATGTGTATTTTTCGACCCCTACATATTATACTAAAAAACATATATGTAATATTTATTAAATACTTGACATATATCTTTATTAAAAGAACTAAAAGTGAGAATTGATAGACACTCAAATTAAGAGCCAAAACAAATCAACTAAGGAGTTCGAGATGTTGCACTCAAAAAAACTCTCAAATAACAAAAATTAAAATAAATAAATACAAAAATAAATAAATAGTTTTCTTAGAACTATTTTCGTATTCAAGGAGGGAAAAAGAAAAAAAAAACCTCATTTTGTCTCTTAACATTCCATTTCTGCCCGCGTGGTAGCTTTGATCACAACCGTTCAAGAGATCTGGTACAGTGTGATGGGAGTGATAAGCTTTCGACCGCTTCCACTTTTCTTCACATCAATTTTTTAGGGTTTCTGTGAAACTTGGAACCAAATCAAAGAGAGCAGCTCTAGTGTACGACGGCCGTCAATAATGGTTACCCAAATGAGCAAGAAACGAAAGGTTACATCCTTTGATTCATAAGCAATTAAGAGACGGATGTTCCTTTTTGGTCGATCTAATATGTATTTTGGTTCTTAATTTGTTACAGTTTGTCGCCGATGGAGTTTTTTTCGCTGAGCTCAACGAGGTGCTGACCAGAGAGCTAGCCGAGGACGGCTACTCCGGTGTCGAGGTTAGGGTTACGCCGATGCGTACTGAGATTATAATCAGGGCAACTAGGACACAAAATGTTCTAGGTAAGAATTTTGTTTCTGATTTTTGTTTATTCCAATGCTTTTGGCGGGAAATTAACTTTTCAGTTACTTCGTTTGCTTCTTTACATGATCTGCAATTATTTAAATATTTTGTCTCTATAAATTGTTTGTTTCACTAGGAAGTAGTGCTTTTGTGCAATAATTTGGATGATAACAAATTATAACAACATCTACATGAATAATTTACTATATAGGAAAGTTTTCGTATTATATGCAAACAACGATGGCCGTAGATTAGTTAATTTTGGAATTTACGGTATTTTGTTGCTAAAAATGATGTGCTTAGGTGAGAAGGGAAGAAGAATCAGAGAATTGACATCTGTTGTTCAAAAGCGATTTAAATTCCCTGAGAATAGTGTCGAACTCTATGCTGAAAAGGTCAACAACAGAGGTCTATGTGCTATTGCTCAGGCTGAGTCCCTGCGTTACAAGCTTCTTGGAGGGCTTGCTGTCAGGAGGTCTGTCTTATTTTCTCAATGGTTTAATTCATTTGAAAGATAGACTAATCTTTGAAGTTTTTTGGTTATAGTTATATTTTTCCATGTTTCCCTAGAATATTAATTCCTATATGAAGCTATAATTTATGGAGAGGAGTAGAAAATTTCTTTGGATTCTATATATGGGAAGAAGATTCTCCAATTGTCATCGATAATCCATATTATGAAATGAACTTTTTATATGATCTCCATGTGTACTAATCTTTGGCTGGTATGGTCAAGGAGTTCCGTAGAAAGGGTCTAGACATTGAAGTTCTGACACGTCTAATGGTCTGTGTGATTTCTTATGTTTTGAGCATTACACACGTCCCTTTCCCAATATTTATGGGTTTAGAGGATCTATTCGAAATGCTTATATGTAGTGATGGAGTTTTTAGTTTCCTTGAACTGTTGCTCTTGCTCAGTTCTTGGGGTTCGGGAACTCCACAAATTTTTTTTTTTTGGTAATTTCTTGAAGTTTTGCAAATGGTACTGTCATATGCTCTATGAAGTTGTCAAGGTGTTGTTATAAAGTGGTCCATTTGGTGTTGTTATAAGGTGTTATCATCCTTGGTTGTTGGTTAACTTTTAAAGCTTTTTAGGTCTATAAGCTGTAAACCTAAATGCTTTTGAGGTCATGGTTTCTAAGAATTTCTTGATTTCAAACGTTGTAGGTCAATAGCTGTCTCCTTAAATTAGTAACCATGAACAGTTTTCCGGGATAAATGTTGTTGGTCACATGATTTTTCTTCATATTTCGATAAATGGTTTTGCTTTGGTGTTGTCTTTATTTGTTTTAAGAAATTGTGCAAGTGAATTTGTACATATTGTGCTCAATATTTTTACTAGAAAATATATATTAGATTCATATGAGTTTATGATGATCCTGTATTCTTCAATTTCTGGAATACTCCTATTCTAACATCTGTTTTTTCTTTTTTCTTTTTTTTTGGTTGGCTCATCTTTCATCTTCATTTTTACAGAGCTTGCTATGGTGTTCTTAGATTTGTCATGGAGAGCGGGGCGAAGGGATGTGAGGTTTGTGTTAGTCAGATTGTTATTTTCTTCTCCAACTTTTATGGTAAACTACAAGACAGGCACATCTCTCTTTCATGTCGCTTAGAGTTTCCATTACTGCATGCAGGTCGTTGTTAGTGGTAAGCTCAGGGCACAGCGTGCAAAGTCTATGAAGTTCAAGGATGGATATATGATATCCTCCGGTCAGCCTTGCAAAGATTATATTGACTCTGCCGTGAGGCATGTCCTCTTGAGACAGGTTAGCTTTTCACCCTTGAATAAAGTAATGTCTTCGCCATCTTCTTGAATATCAATTAATTGTGATTGTTCTTCATCTTCTAGGGTGTTCTTGGGATCAAGGTCAAGATCATGCTTGACTGGGATCCTAAGGGTAAGCAAGGACCGACCACTCCTTTGCCTGATTTGGTTACCATCCACACACCTAAGGAGGAGGAAGAATATATCAAGCCATCAGATGCACCTCTACCACCAGCCACTGAGATAGATATTACAGCCGAGTAATGGTGTTTCTGTATTTATTTATTTATTTGTTTTTCCATTCTCACTTGCTGGTCTTTCACTTTGCAGTGTAGGAGGGAAATAGAGATTAATCAGATATTGAATCCTTAGTTAAATTTATGGTATTCGAGTTTAATTCTTGCTATAATTATTTGTTTTATTACTCACGGTTTGGCCTGGTTTAAATCAGGAGTGAAGATGTTTTTTGGGACACTTTTTGGTTTTGTGAACCATCATAGAATGACCTAGTGGTAGGTCAACAAGGGTAGTAAAGAGCTTAGAGTGAATGGGTACAAACTATGGTGGCCATCTATCTTGGATACGATTTTCCTTGTCAACCAAGTGTAGTAGGATTAGGCAGTTGGCTCGTGATTAGTCGAGGTGTACTAGTGTGGTGTTAGTGTCTTTAGTGATCTATTTCTAGCCAATTAATGTTTGATAATTGGAACATTTGTAGATCTTTCTGTCTGATCAATAGATTTGCCACATCTTGCAAATTATGCAACTATAAAGTATAATGCAAAATACATATTTTGCATTGTTCAATTATGGTTATAGCTTTTCGTCACAATTTAGCTATAGTAGAGCCTTAAATATTGTTGCATAATATGGGACGACCAAGTTTATTTTTTTTCAATCATTAAGCTGTCAATACATGGCAACGTTATGTCTTATTTCTAACATACCCTAACTAATTATTCATCATTAATCACCTTATTTCAAGCATTAAATTAACTATCAACCAATTTAATATATCATGATGGTGAAACCTACCAAAAAAAGGGCCCTCCTAAGTCTGCTTAGAAACACATTTGCAACATTTTGTAACTAAATCAAGGAACGAACTTTTACTATGATAATAAATAGATCTATTATTTCATCTTTTCTTTCCTTGATTTAATTTATTGGTTTTATTTTATTTTATAACTAATTTATAATTTGTTGATAAACCCCATAACTCTTTTGTTGAGTGAATTCAAAATAATAATTGAACACTTTTTTAGGAAAGGAATTGAGCCCTTGGAAATAAAGATCAAATAGGTAGGAGCATTCATTATCTTTTTTTTTTTACATCACTGACCATTCATAAATTAAAATGAAATTATACCTGTATCAAATGCTTTAAAGTATAATTTTATCAAAAAGTTTATCTCAATGAATAACTGAAGTTCAAATTGTCCAAAAAAAAGTAACTTTTCTTTTAAAATTATGGGCATATCAATCTTTTAATCTTAAAATAAAATATCAATAGAACTCAAACATATATCTCAAATTAAGAGATGGTGAGTTTAACGTTTGACACATTGTATTAAAAAAATTCTTAAAAAATTCTTAAAAAATTCTTAAAATGATACCATCTATTGCTCTCAAAAAGGGTAAAAAAAATTTTACACTTCGAAAAAGATTTTTTTTTTCTTTTCACATTTAAACATAGCAAGTGGATCTTTTGGATGAACTGGGCCCGTTGGCGCCTGTAAAGCCCAGTGCTTTTCCATCTAATTATCTAAGACCTACTCTGTCTGGCCCGGCACTCTTCTTCTTCCTTCTCCCCTTCTCCGTTCTTCAAGCTTCCACAGATCGTCGGCCAGTCGTTCAGAGTGAGTCTTATTCAACAAAATTTGCTTCATCACTTTTTCTTCTCCCAGTTGATTCTTAGCTTCCTGAATTATCCGGTAATAACTGTAGCTGGCTGCTCCTTGGAGCTGAATAAGAGCATGTAATTCAACTTAAACTTGATTCCGTAATTGTGTCCTTTTTTTTTTCGCCAATTTATCAATGCGCAAACAGAGATTGGTCGGAAGTTAACACTCCATTGAGGCATTGATTGGTATCGATCAATTTATATTGTTTTGTATTGTTTTCCTCATGCACTATGGTTATTCGTAAACTAGGTTGAACATACATCTTTAATAAAGCGATATTTCTTCTGCGTTGGTGCTTTGATTGTGGTTTTGCAGTTGAAGACGCGGCAAGATGGGAATAATTGAAAGAATTAAGGAGATCGAGGCCGAGATGGCTCGGACTCAGAAAAATAAGGCCACGGGTACTTGGCTTCATCCATTAATCTATTATCATCAGTTTCTTCCATCTACGTGAGCTGTGTATTTACCACAACTTATATGTACTTTTTTTGGTCCAAGTGTTTAAACGGTTTTTGTATTTCTGAAAACGCAGAATATCATCTTGGTCAGCTCAAGGCAAAGATAGCAAAGTTGAGGACGCAGCTGCTAGAACCTCCAAAAGTATGTTTCCTGCAAAATCTGCAGCTCCTTTCATTTAGTTTTGTAAGCTTTGTTCAAGTGTGACACCGGTAGAGTGCATCTGTTTCTTGCTCGTGGATACTTCCTTTTCTGATTTGAAAATGATACTGTTCCTGTTCATTCACGTGCTTAGGCATTTGGTATTGTATTGCTTTCGGAGCTCACAGAAATAAGTTCATGAAACTACGAACAATTCACACATTATTGGCTCTGAGAAGTTGTCTCAATTTTTTTAGAAGTTAATTTAATATCGATTCTTTTAGAACTACTCGAGTAATTAGTTTGAGCAAAGAAAATATGAATCACCTTTTTTCAAATTTTTTATTATTTATTTATTTAAATCCAATCCACAACAATGTTTTCAAACATATAACTAGTTCGTGCTGTAACCCAATTATATAAAACCATTCATATATTCTGTGCTCTAGATGTATGCTGTTTTTCTGCATCCTAATAAAAGAATTCATAAAAAACTGACTATTTGATGTATTTTCATATGATGGTTGTCATTAAATCTTTGGCTTTGGAAAATGAGTACTGATTCTTTTCGGTGCCGACTTTGCCAAGACCTACTCTTGGATATTTCTTCTTGGCTCTCTTGTAAGTTGGGACTTGTGAAAAAATATATTTGAAGATTGTTTCTGTCTAAAATAAAAATTCTTTTATTCGATGGGTTACGAATATATTCCCTTGTTCTGCACTTATTTTTTTTCTTTTGTCAATTGAATTGAATCTATTAAATTTTTGTTGATTTGGCATTCATATTTACTATTTTTAGCATGACGCATTCAGGGTTCAAGTGGTGGTGGTGAGGGCTTTGAAGTTACAAAATATGGCCATGGACGTGTTGCACTCATAGGGTTTCCAAGGTTTTATCCTGTTGTGACCTTTGAGATATTTACTTGTTCTTAATTTAGAAAAGGAAAATGGTGCTCTGAATAAAAACTTGGCTATGCGAGCTTTTGAACCCACATATTTGGATTAGGCAGCCTTTTGTCTCCACACCATGTTAGGCTTCCTAGTGTTTCTTTTCTTTTCTTTTGCTCTGAAACAAGATTTATTTCTAATAAAATAATTAGTAGATTGTAAAAAACTTTTGGATGCGACTTGCAGGATCAGTCATGCTTTATAGTATTTGTTATTTATTAAGCAATCAGTCATGTTTTATAGTATTTGTTATTTATTAAGCAATCTTGGTCGTACATCTATATAATAACTCTGTTCTTATATTAGAGGAATCACCCTGACAATTCTTTTTCCGTTTTCTGCAGTGTGGGAAAATCCACACTTTTAACAATGTTGACGGGCACTCAATCAGAAGCTGCTTCCTATGAATTTACAACACTTACTTGCATTCCTGGGATCATTCACTACAATGATACCAAAATTCAGCTGCTTGATCTTCCTGGAATTATTGAAGGTGCATCTGAAGGAAAGGGGCGTGGTAGACAGGTAAACTTTTTTTTTATTTTCCCCATTTTTCTGTTTAGGCTTGAAGCACAAGTTTAATCATCTTTTAGGTCATGTAATCTCATAATTTATTTATTTTATTTGTGGAGTAATTGGTTGCTCTTAAACTTTTTTTTTTTGCTGCGTATACCACTTTCCTTTAACTATTCAACGTAATGGGTAACGTGAGGGTTAAATTTGCATGAACTTTATTGACAGGTTATTGCAGTTTCCAAGTCTTCAGACTTGGTCTTGATGGTCCTTGATGCCTCCAAGGTAAGTTTTGCAGGGCTATATTCTTTTAATATGCTTATGGGTTTAGCCAATTTTTCTTGTACATGTTGAATTATTATCACTATGATTGAATATTTGCTGGGAAATCGGAGGCCAAAAATAAGAATATTATTCAGTGTAATTGTTGAATTATCACAATTGCATGGTGCTTATAAGTTCTTGGATGTTTTTTGCGGCTCAGTAATTTCCTTTGACAGCATAATACTGATCACTATTCACGGTAGCTCATTTGCAATACTAATTTAAATAAGCTAATATCAATTCATATTTTCTAGTCTTATATTCTTGCGTTGTTTCTGTAAAGAGAATAAAGCCCCTTCCCTATGGCATGACAATCACATGGGTAGACTCTCTGTTACTAGCATTTTTTTCCTGATTTGTGAGATCTATATGACCAATATTTTGTTTTCAAACTTCGTACTCATACTATGGTGATTAGATACTTTTATTTTATTAACTATTTGAATATATGAATCAATATATGATACTTTCTTGAATGTTTGTGTGATATTTATTTCAATTCTACTATTTTCTTATCAGTTCACAATCAATTTAGCAATTTCCTTTTTTCTAGTTTGGTTCTTACCTTTCCTCTGGGTATAATTTAAACCAACATTCTCGTGATAAATTATTTCTATGTAATCTTTAGAGTGAGGGCCATCGTCAGATATTAACAAGGGAGTTGGAAGCAGTGGGTTTGCGTTTGAACAAGAGACCACCTCAAGTAAGTTTTGGCTTTTCAAGTTTCATCGTTGGTGTTCCCATTTTCTAATTCAATTGGCTGAAAAAGTTTCTCACTCATCCTTGTTGACTAACCATCAGTAAGTACTTCAACTAGCTCTGCTTTCATTCTTATCTGCAGATATATTTCAAAAAGAAAAAAACTGGTGGTATTTCATTCAATAGTACTCTTCCTTTAACTCATGTTGATGAGAAGCTCTGCTATCAAATTCTACACGAGTACAAAATTCACAATGCAGAGGTATTACTTCCAACTGTACTTAAATTACTGGCTTCCACACAATTTCTTTATTGTCCCTTTTGTTGGAACTGCCCTTCATTGCTGATACAATCATCAGTGGTTACTTTCTTTCATCTAAATGAAATTTTGAAGAACCATTATTTATTTATTTTTTCCCAGTTTCTTATTTATTGGGAATCAAGAGAAAAATCAATATTACTAAAGTGGAAGTCACAAAACAGCGCGAGAATAGTGGAAAAACAAGTTCTAAAAAACCGTTGAAATTTCTATCTAGCCCTTAAAAGAAGTGTCTATTACTTTCCAATTATAAATTTCAGCAGAGAGCCCTTAATGCCTTGAACAAAAGAGTTCTAGCTTTTCCTGACAATGGAGAATGACAAAAAACTTCATATGAAAAATCCTTAATCTCATAGGTAGTGACGCACCAAGCAACCATGGCTAAATGGTTTTTCTTTGCTATTCTTTGAAAGGGGTTGAAACACCGTTATAGATGATTTAGTTCAAAAAAGAAAAAGAAAAAAAATGAGAGTGACATTATCAATCACTATTCGAACAAGAGTTTTCTTCACCTTGATCTCTCTTCAGCCTCTCCTTTCCTCTCTGCTCCTTTTCCTCCGCTATCTTCTCCCCAACCATGACTCCCCTTCCCTTGCCTAAACCCTCCTTCTTCGTTCTCTCTATCTTCTGCTGAGTACTCTCTAGCAGTCGTTAGCCGTGGTATGGAATTACAAGCAATGGTAGATGGTAACCGATAAGTAAACTTTCTCCATTGAAGTTAATGGGAAATACAGGGGTATTCAGGCAGGTCTCCTTGAACAAGGGAAAGACAATTCCTTCTATCTCTCTCTCAACAATGGGGCTCTCTTTCCCAGTTGGTCCACTGCTTCAATACTCTCATAATCTTCCCTCACCTACAAATTCTTCCAGGTATTAGGATTGTTGATTATTTCCTCTCGGTAATAAAAACCTCAAACAAGAAATGATATGGCAAATCCTGACACCAATGACTAGTGGTAGGAAGGGCAAAATCCTAGTTCCGTCAAAATAAAACAATGAAGGTTGGTCCTTTTTTCTTTCTTGGATAAAAAAATACCCCTCTGAAAGCTCCACTTCAAGCACCAAACTTTCTTTCAACAAAGAAATGAGGGTGGAACCTTCATACGGTGGTTGGATTCAAGTTAGGAACCTGCCTTTAGTTGGATGGAACTTATATACTTTGTGAGTTGAATGGTAGTGCTTGTGTGGCTTTATTAAAAGTGCCAAAAAGTTCTTGGGAAGCTTACTGTAAGTGAGTTTGAAAAACCAAAGATAGCTTTATTGGTTTCATTCATGTCAAGGTTTCTTTGCCTTCTCTACGTCATCGAGCATATTGCTGATTGACCCTTTTTAGTTTAAATTTGCATTTAGGGAAGTTGGCCAGAATCTATGGCTACAGAGAAGCATCGTTGTCCTTTGAGCTAAAGGAAGAAGAAAGAACATCCAAAAACCCTAAAGTCTTTACCCACCAGTCAAAAGGCTTTCTCCTCATTTTGCCCTGTGACCCACGAGCACTTTTTATGAACTTATTTATTCAATGAAATCAGTAGTTTATAAGAATTGCTACCAACATCTTGACAGTGGATAAAGGGATGATTTAGATCTTCGTCCTTTTTACATATGACACAACAGCAAGGAGTTAGGGCTAACTTAGGATGAGCTTTTCGCACTTCATGCATTAGTTGATGCTGAGAAGTGCTAACTATGAAGCGCCGTATGAAAATTTTAGCATTCTTACAAAGAATTCGCCTTTCATGGTCTTCCAACTATCCTTCATGGAACAGCGTACTCCCTGTCATTAAGATGTTCAAACATATATCTACCAAAGCACCTACTTCATTATTCAGCCCCCCAATTCTGACTTCTCTATTCTATTCTACTTAAATGATTTCAATTTTAAGAAGCACTACCCATCTCCAGGCTGTAGCATTTTTCTTTTTGGCATCTGGTGGTGCAGGAACTGTGGTCTAAATGCCTACCTTTCAAGACAAATGCGCCTGAAATCTTGTCCCTTCATCCAGTATTAAAAGGAATTATCATCAGGCACCAAGCACAAAAGTCCTGCATCCTGCAATGTGGAACCACAGACATTTACTCATACCTCAACCAGAACTTCCAGAGAACACATTATGCCACAGCCATTTAGCCAACAAAAAAGGGTGTTTTTCCCCTCTATGTTTCCCAGGCGCAAAACTATCCCTTTATTTCCAACTAGGCCCAAAAATCTTGAACAGTTGCATCACCTCTAACAGACGGGTCTAAGTATTTGGAGGTTGATCTTTTGGTTCACAAAAGAATTAAAGGAGCAATATGCAAGGATTTATTTTTCCCTTTCTTCTGCATGAATTTTTCTCATCATTTTATTTTTTGTTCATTTTCACAGATAGGGGGTATTAGATTAGTTTGACACCATTCTTTCTATATCTGACATATCCATACGCCCACTATATTGATTTTTTTGAATACTTTCTCAATTGAATATGTTATTTTCTGCAGGTACTCTTTCGAGAGGATGCCACGGTTGACGATCTTATTGATGTAATTGAGGGGAATCGTAAGTATATGAAGTGTGTGTACGTCTACAACAAGATTGATGTAATTGGTATTGATGATGTAGACAAGTTAGCCCGTCAGCCAAATTCTGTTGTCATTAGTTGTAATCTCAAGGTATGATTGGAGTGGAAAGTTTCATGCTTATCTTCTTTTGACACCCATATTGGGCTAACATATTGCAATCTTGCTCTCAGAATGAAAAAACTTCGTCAACAATTTTGAGTTTTGACTGTAGCATATTGTCACATTCAATATTTTCTGGTTCTCTCTAATCCCCTATTTGCTTATGTAATAATACCAAATGTTCCAAACCTGTAGTTAAGATACATTCACATCACACGTCTGGTGTGAGCTGAGGGTATTTTAAGCAGTAAATCAATTGTATATTTGTGGGTTACCCGTTTGTATGGATTTTTGAGTTTCTCTTTTCTGTTATTTGGGCAGTTGAACTTAGACAGACTACTATCTAGGATGTGGGAGGAGATGGGGCTTGTTAGGGTTTATACCAAGCCTCAAGGCCAGCAACCTGATTTTGCAGATCCAGTTGTTCTTTCTGCTGTATGCCTTACCTCCCTTTGCCTTCTAAAGTCATTTATTTATGTATTTTTTTTAATCCTTTTCTTCCTATAACTGCTCCATGAATGTAATTTTAGGATAGAGGTGGCTGCACCGTTGAGGATTTTTGCAATCATATCCACAGGAGTTTGGTTAAGGATGTCAAGTACGTGCTTGTATGGGGTACAAGTGCAAGGCACTATCCACAGCATTGTGGCCTTGGTCATATTCTTAATGACGAGGATGTGGTCCAGATTGTTAAGAAAAAGGTACCTAATGTTGTTTAGCTCGGCAGATGTGGTCGGCTATTTCTTAATAGTCATTCAAACTTTTAGGGACCTACAATATGACTTTATTTTTCTTCTCTTATTTGTTATTCCAGTTTACAAATTCACAACAACGTCCTTGTGGGTTGTTAGTAATGGGAGTCTCTATAACTGTTGCTCTTTTAAATTTTAATATATCACTTTTCCTTATGACTATGAAATGAAAGATTTGATTTGATTATTTTGGTTGTGTATATAACATCTGCAATTTGATTTTTTCAGGAAAAGGAAGAGGGAGGGAGAGGTCGTTTCAAGTCACATACAACTGGTCCAGCTCGAATATCTGACAGAGAAAAGAAGGCTCCTTTAAAGACATAATACAACATTAGATGATACCAAGAAGATCTGGAGTTCTTGTATGAAGCTGAGCCAATCGTTGAAAATGTGACATATCCGGTTAGTTTAATATTCTTATTCAATCCACGAAGATTCTGATGTGCGATTCTTGAGTTGCTTTCACTGGCCCTGCTCATCATCGGAAAATCTTTCTTAGACCAGAATGTATAATTGGAAGTTATTGATAAGAAATCCAATGTAGTTTAGATGTTAAGGTGTACCGAACTACAGTTCCATGCTCTGTTATTAAGATTATGAACGTATAATAGATATGCCAAAAGTTTTGGTGTTTTGGCTTGTTTAAATATGGTTGGAATCTGAAACACCCAATAGTATAACATTTATATCTAATTCTTACCAGTTTCTGCTCTTATATCAATGTTCTTATTGTGTAGTATATTGATATGATAATGTTGCACGCACGTATGAAATAACATACAGGAGTTGTGAAGAGACCTGGACTTAGCTAGTAGCCAGTAGAATCATTTGTTCTTGGTATGAAATAACAATTAGAGTTCTGCTATTACAAATAGAAGAACACATCTCCTTATATTACACTCTTTAATTACTTTTACATATCAAGAATTAGTTTAGGAGAAGAATGCAAGTCCCTATTCATGTAGAACTTGAAATCCAACTGTACCCCGGAGATTTTCTGATTCCTCTTTCAACCATGTTCCTAACCCTCTCTGCTTCATCCCATTCCTTCCTTTGAGCATATGTATTTGCCAAAAGCACATAATTTCCTGTATTCTCTGGCTCCATCCCAAATAGATGCCTAGCAGCAATCTCACCCAACTCCACGTTACCATGGATCTTGCAAGCTCCTAGCAATTACCCCCAAATCTTGCATCAATTTCCCTCACCCTATCCTTGATAAGACTGTATGCCATTTCAACCTCACCTGCTCTTCCTAGTAGATCAACCATGCAGGCATAATGCTCCTTTAGTGGCTCAATCCCGAAAACCTTATTCATAAGTTGAAAATACTTGCATCCTTGTTCAATCATCCCTGCATGTCCACATGCATTTAGTACGCCAGTGAAACATACCTGGTTTGGCTTTATACCTTCTTCTTGCATTCTGGAGAAGAGATCCATGGCTTCCATGGCTTTTCCATGGTCAGCCAGGGCTGTGATCAACGTACTATAAGTGACCACATCTGTATCCTTCATTCTGTAGAATTCTTCCTGTGCCCGTTCGATATTGCCAAATTTTGAATGCATGTGGATCAGTGCGTTGGAGACGAACAGAGTCCGATCTGCAATCCAAACATATAAGAAAAACCATCAAGACATATTCATCATATTCAACGTTTGGATTTTAGATTAGAGCAATGTCCTTTACTTTTGTCTTAAACTCTACAGATTTATAGGTTTTAAATCAGGGTCCTTGAGTGATGGTGTTGAGAGATTTTTGAACCAATGCACTAGAAGAAGCCTTAGACCAATAGTAGAGTTATATACTAAACTTACCACAGCATCCCTCTTCCACTTGGTCTAGTAATTTGCTCGCCATCTCGACACCGCCAAGTTGAACACAAGCTGAAATTGCTCCTACAAATGCTACCTCGTTGGTTTCCAAATTTTCTTCTTTCATTTTCTCATACACTTCAATGGCCTCTTTTGCATACCCATTTTGAGAATAGCAAGCCACCATTGCTGCACAGCACGATGCATATGGTATTGATATTTGTATTCCATTGAAGATCCTTTTGGCCTCTACTACATCTCCGCACCTCCCATAACCAGCTATCAAAGCAAGCTTCGAAACCGGATTCCTCTCTGGCATTTCATCATAAAATTGCCTAGCAGCTTTCATGTTACCGCAGTTGGCATAACCAGCCACCATAGTTGCCCAAGAAAATGAATTCTGCTGCTCCATTTGATCAAATAACTCCTGCGCATCACCCATCATTCCCATCTTGGTATACCCACGGATCATGGAAGTCCAAGCAATGATATCCTTATCATCTATTGCAACAAACACATTCCTAGCATCCCGTATGAATCCACATTTGGCATACATATCCATCAGCAAAGTTATCACAATCTTGTTGCTCAAGAAACCCAACCGTGCCACCCTTGCGTGAACTTGTCTTCCTTCAGCGGAGAGCACTGACGAGAAGGTGAAGGCCGATTCCGGCACGCCTGCCTGGTGCATCCTGGAAAACAAAGACATGGATTGGCCAAAATGGTGACGTTGAACATGATAGCGAATGAGAGAGGTCCAAGTGAACTGATTTTTACAGTCGGGTATTTCGTCGAACAGATGGCGGGCATAAAAGAGATTGTCAGCCGGAAACTGTTGCAGCCGGGTGAGTAACTTGGGAAAGAGACGGCGGAGAAGATGGGGTTGGGGAGGAGATTTGATGAGAAGGACGTGGGTTCGTTTAAGTTGGGTGACATTTTGGCTGAAGTGGATGCAATGAGTGATGATCCATGGATTTATGCGACAGCAGCTGAGGATTGGCAGTGAGCGTCGAAGCTCAGCGCTCATGAAGTTCAGAAATGAGCCACGAAGACGACGACGCGAGGATTCTACGGTGTGTTAAATAAATGTTAATGGTGCGGGAAAAATGAGACTTTAAGCAGACGCCTCGATTGCGTTTTTTAAAGTAAATAAATAAATAATATTTATTATTTATTTCCTTTTTTTTTTGCTATTTTATCATTATTTTTTGCATTTTGAATATTAATGCTTCTACTTAAGTCTCGTTTACTTCAGAGAGAATGGAAATAAAAACTTTGATGGCGTTTAGTAGGACCTATCTCAAATTTGGGAATCATTTTTCTTGAAAAGGTGCAGTCTCATCTATCTCTTACAATTTCATCAATTATTCTCATTCCTATTACGTGGATCTCCCAAGTTACACATTTTAATCTTTCACTAGAGTTTAGGTTCGAGGTTGAATTTTTCATCTCCACATTTGTTCAACCAACAAAAAAATTGAATAAAAATCAATTAGTTGATGGGATTTTATTATAAGATATTATAAATTTCTATTTGATTTATCAATGATTTAATTTTACTTTATGTTATTATTAATTAATATAAAAAGTTGTTAAAATAGAATTCGTTATCATTAAGTATTATAGTAAGAAAAGTTAATATTTATATATTTTTTAGTAGAATTTGTGGGGATGGAAATTCAAACTCACTATCTCTTGATCGGATATAAATTTTCTTAATTAGTTGAACTATGCTCAGTTTGACATAATTTTTATATTAATAATGGTTATTCTAATAAAAGTTTATAACTTTTTTACTTTATCAATTTAATTTTAATTTTTTTATTATTTGTTAATATCAATTAAATTATTATTATAAAAAAAATACTATCAATAAATTAATAAATTAATAAATTAAAATTTATTATTATTTTATTTTTAAAAAATAATATTTGCACTCTTTTTAATTAATATATTTATAATTGGTAAGAAATAAGAATGTGGCATTTTAGTAATTGTTATATATCTAATTTTTATTTTCATTCAGATAACTTTAGTAACATTAAGTGTTTATATTTTTTACAAAAACAAAAATTGTTTTATATTGCTCATCAATAAAAATTGAGCTTAAAATAAGTCACTATCATGATTCTGCGTAATCGATGCTCCAGCATTGTAGGGGCGTTAAACAACAAAACAAAGTCCTTCATGCTCTACCAATGCTTACCTGGCTCAAATTGCTTAAAATAAATGAATTTTTGTATAATTTCCATAAACCACACTTACATGAAGGCTAATTCCCATGATTACAATAATTAAACATTAAATACACATGCAAAATCGAGCTAGGGTCCTCAAAAGCACAATAAATCCTTCTATAATAAAACCAAAATGACATTCTTATGGAGGGTTAACCACCGACCTAAAAGCACGATCCAATATAATCAAATATATATAATAAAAATTTTACAAAAGAATCAAATAAAAACTCAAACTAAAGTAAAAAAACTTGGTTTGAAAAAATATTTTAAAAATAATCTACTATATGGGTCAATGCAAAGTCCGATCCAACTTTAACCAATGAATTGTGTCAGGAGTTTAGTCTTGACCCAAATAGTACTTGAGGTCGAAGAGTTTACTTCTTTGGATCGAGTCGGTTGAATAGAGAGTAACTTAATGAAAATAAAAAAGATATCTTAATAGAGTTTCGTCTCAAAATCAATTAACAAAAAAATGAATAGCACGTATATATTTATGAATCTTTATCTTTGTTAAGTTGATTTTTTTTACAAGATCCTTAACAAATTGATCTTGATGGCCTCTAAAAATTATACGTAGTGCCACCTCAGCATGGGTTATGCATTTCGGAGATAGTCCAAGCATACAACCGGAGAATTTCTACCGATCAAATTACGGAAGTATTTCTCTCTGAAATTCTTCACGAGTTCTTTCGACACACAGATACGCTGTCCTTTTGCCGCCGTCGGGTATAAATAAGGAATAAATAAAATGTAATCTGACCATCAAAAGTCGCTTTGGCCGAGTGGTTAAGGCGTGTGCCTGCTAAGTACATGGGGTTTCCCCGCGAGAGTTCGAATCTCTCAGGTGACGTTTTTAATTAATTTTTTATTTTTTAATCTGTAATAAATTAATAATATTGCAACTCTTTTTCTCCGTCTTCTATTTTAAAGTTTTCATATTAATTTCTAAATTTATATGAAATCTCTTTTATTGATATTAAAAATTATTTTCCACTTTCTTAGAAATTAAAACAATTTTGAACTCCAAACGACATGTATACTTAATTATTAATTAATAACTTCTTAACATTTAAAGTTGGAACAAATTTTCAATCAGGGAAGATATTACTTACCATGGTTTATAAAGCACATAAATAGATATACTTTTTAACCAAATAAATTTTCTTTCATATGGTTATCAATTTCTTAATATAAGCTTGAAAGTTACATAATTGTGAAGATAAATTTATAGATCCAAAAGTATTTTTAAAAATAAATTTAAATCGTAAAACATACTAAAAAATTAAATTTTAATGGCTTAACATTTGTAAACCAAATCAAACATTAAATCGAGTCGTCTCCAAAATCGGGTATGATACGTCCTTTTTGTGCGTATATTTTTTATCAAACTCCTTCAAAATTTGTATAACTATTTAGAGGTCGTTTGGTTGGGAGTTTTACTTAGCGGGGAATGAATATGGTAAGTAAAGTATTTATTTGTTACACAATAACACATCTTTTATTTCCGTCAAAGCGAGCGTAGTTCAACGATAATTTGTATATATCTCCAACAAAAAGGTTGTGAGTTCGGTCCTCACCCCATGTTTTATTTAAATAAAATCAACAACATTGTTTAAAATAATTTTAATATTTTAACTTAATAAAGATAAATTAATTATTGGAAGTTAATTTTGATTATTTTAAAGCTTTATACAAATATATCATTTTGCTAAATATGTATATATTTAATTTTAGTAAAATAACATTTACTATTAATTATTCAATGGATCATTGTGCTAAATTTTCAATATAGTTAAATTGTCAATTTAAGATTTGGAATGCGAATATAAAATAATTTATAACTTAAAACAATTTAATTTATATTATTTATTTTTTAAATAAAATTTGATTAGTGATTAATCAATGTTTACAATGAGATAAAATTCATACTTACAAAGTAATCACACAAAATAAATATATATATATATATATATAATTTATTTTCAGACCCCTTAAACTCAGACATCTTAATCTCAAACATATCTACAACAAAATACATCTTGATTCGTAGGTATCTGAGTCCTACGTTACTTTTTGAAACCTTGAACCGACCAAACGGTTTTTAGTGGCAAAAAAACTTCCTTTAACGAGGACAAAATATTTGCCTAAACATGGATTAGTAGCTGTTCTTATCGACTTACATAATTGGACTTTTTGATGTGGCGTATTCTTCCCGATTTAAAAATTTAATGGAACCCTTGGTGGGTAGATGGCTAGTATTCTTCGAATCCATTTTTTATGATATTAAAGAGCTCATGCTTTGCTCAGACTTGTTGGCTTGGCCTCTCTTGTAGCTTTGTCATAAAGTTTCACCATTGTCTTTTCAACATGAAGAAAAAAAAAAGTCTAAAAATCAAATTACTCACATTAGAAATAGATCGTTTCATTAATTCAACGGTCCCTTTAATTTGATAAATGCACTGTTCATATAAAATAATTTTCACCCGTGCTTGAGGGTTACCTGACTAATTGAACCAAACAAAAGTTCACTTTCATCCTAAATCAAGCCTTAATTAGTAATTTATCCAAAATCAGTGTCTGAAGAACGTTGTTTCCATCGCTCATGCCGCGGTTTCAATTGATGAAAAAAAAAAAAAAAAAACTCTGGCAAATTCTTGAATAAATTGCCGAAACAAAGAAAAAGAGGAGAACAAAAACTTCAGAAAACATTTATTTTCTCCATTGTTCAGCTCTCTACAGTAAAAATCTAAATCTGCGCTTTGTTCTTTTCAAATGAAATAGCGAACCAGGATCTATTTTATTGCGAAATCAGATTCATATATATATCATATCGGTTACAGAATACTAAAAGAAGGAGCCAAAAATTAAAGGAAACGGTAAGGGGCAAACCGGTAAATCGCGATCAGGTAGAAGCTTGAGCGAGCTTGGAAACCTCGAGATCCGCAGCTTGCTTGAGGAAACTCTGATCGCCGTCGTCGAGCGCCATCTGAATCGGCGAGGAGCCCAATCCGTCGGCTATGGCGAGCAAGATGTTCTTCATCTCGGTGCGGAACTCATCCGCATCGACGGTGCCGCTTTTGTCGCAATCGAACTTCTCGAAGATGGAATCGTAGAGCTGAGTGAGTTGCTCCGGCGTGGTGGCGACGTCGACGCCGTAGTGAGTCTCGATCAGGCGGAGCGTTTCGAACGCCTTCCGGAGCTCCGATCGGGACAGAACGCCGTCCTTGTTCAGATCCAGAGCCGCGAAGGCGCTGTCCACACTCTTCTGGAAGTGAGATTCGTCGTCCACGAAGTTCTTCACCGTCGATCCGTCGATTATGACCACTGCCATTTTCTCTCTCTACAGTTTTTGTGTGGTGGTGACTCGGTGACTCAGTTGCGATATAACTTTGAAATCGGTTTGTTGGGGTTTTTATATTTACGGGGAGGGGACCACATGTGATAAAACGAAAATTCCGCTGCATTTATTAATATATTATTCTTTTTCTTTTTAATAATTCAACAAAATTAGAAAAGAATTATTTTAAAGCAAATAAAAATCAATAGATGTGGCTCACGTGGCTTTGAAATATCTGGTGGCATTTAAATATATTGAGATATTTACAGTTTTTTTTCTTTTTTCTTTCTTTCTTTTTTTTTTTTTGTAAAAAAGTCAAATTTTGGTGATTTGCGTCAGTTTTAACTTAATCCCAAAATATTATTATAAATAGCGTGCAGACAGAAAATAGACAAAATCAGAAGTTAGGAATTGTAATTAAATATTATGGATTGATTTACTCCATTTTGAGGTGGGAGAAATGGAAAGTCAAAATAAACATCAATTAAAGAGAAAACTTTGTGAAATGAGAATAAGATTTCTAAAACTGCTTTGGAATTGGAATAAAGAAGATTATTATTAATGTATTTTTTTTCTTTGATGCGAAGGTAAGGATTTGAAGTTATTTATATTTTAATTAAGTTATACTTAAATTGACATTAATATTTGACGTGAGACTAAAAAATAATGGAAAGAAAATGAGATAAATGAAATTAGTTGGATAAAATGTAAAGCTCACCCAGCTAAGAATGTTATTATTGGAATTTTGATAATGATAATAAACAAATAGAAAGAGATGATTTTGGTACTAAATAAAATTGATTTTCATTCTATTATTTATTTATTCATTAATTTATTTTTATTATTATTGAGAATATGATGTTACATTTTCATATTTACTATCATTTATTATGAGTTTTAACTTTTAAAAGAGTTATGTTTGAAGATTTTTTTTTTTTTAAAGAGTAAGTAAATTAGAGAAGTTTTTCTTTTACCCAATTAAGAGTAAACCGCATTTGTTTTTGTTGATTGAGGAGGTGTTAAAACTTGTGTATTAAATTTTAATTAGATCTAAAATTCTTGTACAAATATCTAGATTCTCTAAAATACAACTTATTTCTTTCTTCTCTACTTTCAATTCGATTGATTTACTCGATTTTCGGATGATAGAATATTATATTATAGAATTTATCATACATGAAAGCCATTCTTTAAGAACAATACTTTAAGTAGTGAAAAGAAATGAGAGAATAAATTGTAAAAAATTAAACCAAGGAAATGAATAGTTGCACACCACCTGTTTGTAAAAAGGTGTGAGAGAAGGGCGAGGGGGGCGTTGGGCGTGTCGTGCGGCACTGAATATATTCGAACGCACGCCCACATGCAACCGCGTCCGCCCCTTTCCGCACTTGGTGCGCTGCTTCGCTTCATATTTGTGGCCAAAAGGATTAAAAGCATCTTCCTAAATAAATTCTAGGTTTAAATCGTTTATTTCATTTCCGTCCATAAATTTTTAACATATCGTTATATTGTCTGACAGAGGAATGGAGAGGGAATAGAACACTTGTTAGGTTTTAAATAAACCTTCTAGAAAAGTTAGAATTTTGACCCATCTCTCAAATAAGATTACCTCTTATTCTTTTCTCATTTTTTCCCATTTCGTGAACCTTCTCATTTATTCATTTTTTATCTGATGTTTGGTGGAAGATAGAAATATTTAAGTGAGAGAGAATGAGAAAGTAGAGAGGTAGCGGAAAGTGTTTTAGGATTCGTGTTGAAAGAGAAAAGGAATGGCTTTGTTTAATTTTAAATTATAAAATGGGTTGAAAATCACCATGCGACTCAGTTTGATTGGTCCTATAATTTTTTCAAATATTTCAAAAAACAAGAGATGAGTTTTCAAAATTTAAACTAAAATGTGAGGGGAAAAAAGTGAAAATCATCCAAAGAAATTGCAAAAAGGATAAATGCATCTAAAATTATATTAGAAAAAAAATCATTTTTCACTCTTAAACTTGGTAAGTTTTATTAATTTTTAGTCTAAACTTTCAATTTCGAATCTCATAAATTTAGATAAGTTACTTTCTATTCAATTTTAAAAATTAATGTAAAAACTTCTAAAAACTCACAAATTTAATAAAAAAAAATTAAGTTTTGCACAAATTAAATTTTATTAACGGACAAACTTGACAATAAAATAACTACCAAAACTTACAATTTTTTTAATAAAAGAAAAACAGCTCAATTGTCGTTTCTTACGAGTCTTATCAATTTTGTGTCAAATACATGTTTTATAATTCATTTGATAATATTTTTGAACAAAATTTGAAACGAAATTTATTATAGGATAAAAATTATTACACTTTTAAAGTTTAAAGTGAATATTGCAACACTTACCTACATGATTTAATGAATTTAAAAATTTATAGTAAAAAATATTCCTCGACAAAGTTAAGGATTAAATTTGATTTATTCTTATTGTATTTTGTATGTATTTGTGCTTCCTTAGATAAGCTCTCGGATCCCACTTATGAAACTAAACCTTAGATATTAATTTTCTCGAGTTCTTTGGTATTTTATTGTTGTCCCTAAAGTAAATTATAGCGACAAAAAAAAACCAAGTATTCGAATTTTTTTTTGACAAAAAAATAAAAAGCCGAGTATTTGATTAAATATACACAAAGATGATAATAAGGAAAAAAGAAAAACCTACATCCCCTCCCTTTAGGCCTTTCGTTTAGAACATAAAACAAAATAGAAAACAGAAAAAAAAAATTAAAGAAGAAAGTCAAACGCCTCTCCTTCCTGAGTCAGATTTCGTCAACGACCGAAGCCTGACCAAGAAATTGACTTTTTTCTCCAACGTGGGCCCCTCTTTCCTCTTCTTCCCCACATACTTCCCCGGCGACGAATCCCAATTCTCCGGCGAACCCACCACCAGCACGCTCTCCGGCGACCGCATCACGCACGCCGCCGTTTCCTCATACTCCGCCGCCGCCTCCTCCCCCCCACCACCACCACCACCGGCTGCCAAAATCCGCGACTGCAAGGCGGCGACCACCTCCCTCATGGCCACGTCAGCATCCCCTCGGTTCCTCAACAGAATCTCCCCGATCTGCGCCGGCGTCAACCCGCCGCCGGACCTTATACAGCCATCAACGACATCAAAAAGCGCGTGCGACTCGATCCCCAAATAATTCCTCACCAGTGACCGGAACGCGCCGGGCCCGCACGTGCCAAGGCACACGTGTACGTCCATCCGGCCGCACCGGACCAGCGCCGGATCAATCCTCTCTCTGTAATTAGTAGTGAAGACGACGATCCTCTCTTCCCCACAGCAGGACCACAGCCCATCAGTAAAGTTCAGAAGCCCCGACAAGGTCACGCGCCCCGCCTCCCCGTCGTCCCCACGCGCCGCCGTGGATCCCCTCTTCTCCCGCTTCGAAACCCGATCCGCCGTCAAATCAACCGAGCAGTCGATATCCTCAATCACAATAATCGACCGGTTCGTGGTCTGAATAAGAAGCGACCGAAGTTCGGAATTATCCGAAACCTTCGTCAATTCCAAATCGTAGACATCGTAACAGAGGAAATTCGCCATGGCCGCGATCAAGCTCGATTTGCCCGACCCGGGGGGTCCGTAGAGGAGATACCCACGCTTCCAGGCCCGGCCGACCCGGGAATAAAAGTCCCTCCCGGCGGCGAAGGCCGTTAAGTCGTCGGTGATCTGTTTCTTGAGGTCCGTTTCGAGGGCCAGAGTGTGGAAAGTGGAGGGATGACGGAAGGGGACGGAGACCCAGGCGGAGTCGTAGGAGCCGTGGGCGTTGTTGATGAAGAGGCGGCGGTCGCGGGAGATGCGCTCGAACTCGGCGGCGGTGGAGGTGACGTGGTCGAGGTAGAGGGAGAGGAGGGCGTGGCGGTGGCGCTTGGGGATTTTGAGGGAGAAGGAGCGTTTCTCGTCGAGGGAGTCTTGGACGGTGTCGACGTGGTGGGTCCAGGAGAGCCGGTGGCCGTTGAAGGAGTCGTGGACGGTGTGGTTGGGGGCGACGGCGAAGGAGATCCGGTTGGAGGATTTGGAGCGGGAGAGGGAGAGGCGGCGGCAGGAGGCGGGGCCGTGGAGGGAGGAGAGGTAGAGGGCGACGTGGCGGTAGAGGTCGTTGAGGTCGACGGAGCAGTAGCCGTTGAATTCGGGGATGTCGAAGTAGGAGAAGGGGGTGAAGGAATCGTGGAGGGATTCGTAGAGGGAGTGGAGGAGGGAGAGGAATTGGGAGGGGAGGATGTTTTGGAGGACTGTGAGGAGGCCCAAAAAGGACCATAGTTGGGACAGCAGCTCCATTTTCTCAGAATGGCTCAGAGGGAGGGAATGGAATGGAATGGAATGAGCTTTAAAAACAGGACTCAGTGTGGACTGTGGAGTCAGTCGGCTGTTCAATGTGGGATAAAGCTAAAGGTGAATGAACGGTAATGGGAAGCCGTGAGCCTCACTTTTCTCTCTCTCTCCCTCTAATACTTTTTTAGTTTTTACAATGTTGATGAGGATCTATCAGTTATAAGCTCAGACGTATTTGGTAAAATGATGGGATCGGGAGTTGGAAGTAAGTGATGAGTGATGGGCGCTGCGCTGCGCTGCGGCGGAGGCGTAGAAGAAGAATCAGGCAGCGGTGCGTTGGGGCGCGCGCGAGGGACACGACCGGCTTTTGCTTTTGTGGCGCGCAGATGCTCTGCGTTTTCTAATTGTTCCCTCTTTCTTTCTCTCTCTCTCTCTCTCTCTCTTTCTTTCTTTCACATCTCAAACTTTCACTTTTTTTTTCCTCAGTCATATATTTAGAGGGTCAGTCGGAGGATGTTGTTATGACTTATCACTAGTTTTCTTGGTGTTCAACATATGGGGAGTGAGTTCTATATTTTAAGCTTGGGGTAAAAGAGTGGAGAGTTTTAGGAAACATGTATTGGGATGCAAATTTAAGAAAATTATTAGAGGGAGTAGATGTTTGAGGTGGGGGTTGTTCAATAAATCTCACGCTTGGCAAATTCACAAACAAACATGAGTTCGATGTCTTAAGTTAAACCCACCCAGATGAATGAATTATCTCAATTGTTTACGATTACTCCTTTATTCATTCAAGGTGAACCCTACAACAATAACAAAAATAATCTTAAAATAACTAGATGATAAATCAATCTTGGCCCAAGAAAGTTAAATAGAGTTTTGTTTTGAAAGATATCAATGATCAAGAAGAAATGAGAAATTTGCTTCTATCTTCAAGATTTTGGACTCTCCACAACCTAATTTATCAAACTAGATTTTGAGTTTTAAAATACGCATTTTAAAAACGAGAATATAAAGAAAACATAAATTGCATTCATCAAATGTTATCTTCCAAGAGTAAAGTTTACATGTCTATCTATAGTAATTGAAAATACACCAATAAAATATACAACTTTGCCAAACTAGTCTAAATTTAGCCAATACCCTTTAAATTCATACATAAATCTCTTAAATGTAAATATATAAATTTGAATGATACATAATGCATTAGAGATGAAAATGAATTTGGATTTTTAGATTCATGAAACTTCTTGAATGAAAAAGTATTTAAGAAGCTTGAATGGTGCAACGCTTCACAAAATACGAACAATACCTTAGCTTGGAGGTGATCATTCAATGCTTCTTGAAATTTTTTAGTTCTAGTTAGTTAGCTCGCTCTTGTGATTGGACCTTGTGGCATAACGATGTGATCATCGATTTCAATTTGTACTGTTCTCAACTGATTTTGAGCAACGTGATCTTCATTTGAATGGGTTGAGCTGGAAACTCATCTTGAGAAAATGGTTGACCAAATAAAATTTCAGTTGAATCAGTATCCGAACAATGGAGAGAATTTAATTTTCATTTTTAAAAGTGTTAATCTCTGCTTTTAATGTCTAAAGTTGGATGAAATTTATGGCTTTTTGCCTTTAGTTTGTGGGTTTGTGAACATGGTTGTTAGTCTTTTTTCTTTTCTTTTTTTTTTTTGGTGAACCAATTGCAAATTCTTTTCTTCTTTGGAGGGCTTTTACTTTTCATAAGCAAAGTTTGCATTTTTATGCTACCTTTTTTTTTAACAAAATAAAATACATTTTTCCTCATAAAATGCTAATGGGAAAAGACAACTTTGATACTACCCATCTTCAAATTGTATCTATACTAACATTGTATTCCTTTTCTCTTTTCTCTTTACCCTTTTTTTCTCTCTCTCTCTCTCTCTCTCTTTAAACTCCTTTAACTTTTATTTTTTGGGCTTAAAAATTGTTGAAAAATGAAAAAAGAAAAAAAAAGGGCTAAAGTGCAATAGAGAGAGGGAAAAAAGAAAAGAGATTTAGGGTTAGGAAGCAAAAGATATCAACATCAAAATGTGTGTGTGATAGGTTTTTTTTTTTTTATTTTTTATTACATGTGTAATGGAAAAAGTTGAGTTAATAGGGAATGTCAATGAACAAATTGCCTTTAAATTCTTAATTTTGGCTTCACTATTGTTCTTGTATTTTTCTACAAGTCAAAATTAAACTTATTTCATGTCAACTTATGTATGATATATTAACATGTTAAATTTGACTTGGTAATGATATTTTAGTTGACTTGGTATTAATTGAAGTATTTTTGGAAGTATTTCTTTTGCAAAGGCTTTTTGGAAGAATTTCTTCCCATAATAGTATTTTCAAGCAAAATAAAATTTCACCTAGTATTTTAGATGTCTGACATCTCTAGATCACCACGTTTGTTTGAAAATATATAAGGATGTCTAAGAATATCTTAATAACCACGTTTGTTTTGCAATATTTATTCATGAGAATATTCTATATTTATATAATGTTCCAAAAATACTCTTACGGATATTCATATAATTTATACATTAATCTAATATAATTTATATTTATATAATAGATTTTTTAAAAATTAATGTAATATTTTCATTTTTTTATATTAATTGTGTATATATTAATTTCGTATGTTATTAGGTAGAATATGTATTAATATAGTTTTTTAAAAGTAATTAATATTGAATATAAATTTCATTTTCAACTTTAATATTTTCCAAAAAGTATAATTATATAATTAATGTTATCAGAAGATAAATTAATTTATTATATTATCAAATTATATTCTTTTAATAAGAAAAATATCAAATATAAGTTGATCATTAAAAAAAATATTGGTTTTCCAAATATTAAAAATAAATAGAGATATTATATAATTTAATTGAAATTTATTTTATATGTACATGTAATATATAAATATACTTAATTGCATAAAATTGTTTACTAGTGAGTACATTAATTTATTTAAACTATAAAATTATAAATAAAAACAAAAAAATTTGATAAAAGAAAATATATGAAAAAATAATAAATGGGCAAAAATGTTAACATAGAATGCCCTCGATGACAATCATGGAAACTCATTTTTCAAAAGGGTATCCAAAACAACTCGGATGCCTCATGTATGGGCATCTATCCTAGCATTTGAGATACTCGGATATCTTACATTCCCGCAAAACAAACGTGGGAATCTGTCCGGTCTCATGGGAATCTTGCGAAACAAGAAGCCCCTAAATGTTTTCTAAACATAGAAAAAGTTTTTAGATAGGTATTTTAATTAGCTTAATTAAATAATTTAATGTGTTTAGAGTGATGGTAGAATGAATGATTTTTAAAAAAATATATATTTAAACATAATTTAGTGTGTTACAGTATTTCTTATAATAAATTTAAGTATAACCGATCTTTTTTTTTTTTAATAATCAATTTTTTCATTAAGTCACATTATTACCCTATTTTCTATAGAACTCGTCGACCCTTGACTAGTTACTATTATGGGTCTAATATAGTCAACTAATTTAACCTTTACGAATAACTACTTTATACTACATGTTAGCTCATCACCCATCCCTAGCTAGTTTGGCCACACCCAAATAAAATGTTAACATGCATCTCATAAAGATGAATGTTTTTCGAGATTTTAACCAGATCATATAGATTATAATGGAACCTTTAAAATCATATCAACTGAGCTAAAACTAAAAAAAAAACAAAAAAAATTATATAATAATTTATGATTCATTTGTTAACGTTTCTATTCTTTTTGTTTCTTGTTTTCAATTTTATTAAAAAACCTTTGTTCCTTGTTTTTCATTTCGTGGGACTATTCTCAAAATTACATATAAATTTTTGAAACAATCGAAACATGTTTGTCGTTTCTTGTTTCCGTTTTCAATTTGTTACAAAGCGCATATATATATATATATCATCTTTAAACTTATGGGAGTTAGAGTCATATAATTATATTTTTCTTTATTAAAAAGGAAGAAAAGCCCTTAATTATTATGATTGATAGATGACTAAATTATATAAAGGCTCATGAATTGTATGGCCCGTTTGAATTATATCGTTATTGTTTAAAAGTTACATTTTAACTGATCTTAAGCTTTTTGCCTTCTTCTTTTTTATTATTAGCATGATGAGTCACTCTTATTTCTTCATATTTCTCGAGCCTAATCCTCATTTTTGTCTATTGATTATGTGAGAGAGATCCCATTTTTTGTTCTTTAATCATGAGCGGGAGAGAAAATAAAGAAAAAATAATAGTTTAGTGTGTGTGTGTATATATATATATATATATTTTTTTTTTTTTACTTAGTACTTATAATCTAGACTTAATTAATAGATTAAATCTTCAATCACTCATTACTTTTTGTTCTAATTTTAAAATTAGTCAAATTTAACAGGAGAGAGGGATAGAATTTACAATTGAATAAAATTCAGCTCATTGACTAAACAAAATAAACAAGAAAATGAATTATAAAAAAAGGGAAAAAAAAAACAATATGGTCTCGTCATTCAAAGTGAAGGACCAAGTTCACAATTTAGTTGGATGAAGATTGGTGTCATTTACCTGAAAATGGCCTTGTTGCCCCTTCTCTTCATCTTTCTCCTCACCTTCACCATTCTGGTTCTGGTTTTGGTTCACAAAAAGATCAAAATCTCCATTGACGTTCTTCTTCATCGGCGACTGCCATGCCCCCTGCCCTCCAAATTGATCTGCCAAAACCCCCCCTTCGTTAAACTTCTCTCCCCTGTCCTCCCCTGCATCCACATCCCCCTGCTGCACCACCAGCAGCGACACATTCGTCGCGAAACTCGACGTCACCAATGCATCCCCCAGCACTCCCAGCTCCGGTGAGTCACTCCACTCCGATAGCCCCGACACCAGCGGCGACACCATCCCTCTCCCTCTCCCCACAATGTACAGAGTGAACTCGTTTTCCATTGTGCTTATTGCCTTCAACGTTTCATCCCCATTGTTCACTAATACCTCTGCGTACCTTATGGATGGGTTGCTCGAGATTTCAGACAGGAAGTTCTGTATAAACTCGTTGTCGATCACCTTCTCCTTCTCTGCTCCGGCTAAGGCTGTAAGAATCTCCACGTTTTCTTCTCCTGGGAAGTCTGTTATTGTCATCTCTTTGACTTCGTCGCCGGGGAGGAATCTCACGACTGTTACTAAGATGCCTGGATTCTCTGACATCCGCCACGCATAAGCTAGAGCTTCTCTGTCATCGGGGCCGCCGATGAAGAACAGAGCGAAGCGTTGTTGCAGGCGATTGGAACGATGGGAGTCTGTGGGGCCGGAGGCAGAGAGGCCACGATCGACAAGGACCGCGACAGAACAGGGGGCATTGGCCATCACATTGTTGTTGACAATCCCAATTGAGGGGTTGCCATCTTCCAATCCGCCGTCGAGGGTGGGTTGCTTGTGAAATGGGACGAGGATCAAGTGAACACGCTTCTCCGCTGCAATACCGCAGATGTCGTCGTGCATTGTGGCGTAGGGCGACACCGCTGTGAGGGAGTGGATGGTTACACCATTGTGCTCGCTCTCGAACTTGTCAAAAGCATTGATGATGTGATCCGTCTGGACCTTGGCTTTGGCAGAGCTGGCTTTGCATTGGCCATGGACAATGAGCATCGCGGTGGCCCGACCAGCGAGCTCAACTAGGTGGATGGCGAAGACTAAGAGCGGCGATTGCTTGGTGGGGTTGGAAGCTCCGAGTAGATGGATGAGGCCATAGACATTGCGGGTGGAGTGGACACAGGCAACCACTCGGAACTCTGCCTCTGGTTTGATGCTCTGAATGGTTCTGTACCTATTTTTCCTCGAAGTCTTGATTGATTTGTAGGTAAAAGCCAATGTTGGTCCAATTAGAGCCGTCATTACCCAGAAAGACATGAGCATCACTGTGAAAGTGGCAGGACCCAAAGCCTACCAAAACACACAAAGTTCAGTCATTTCAAATTCAAGCAAGAATCTCAATCCAAGTTGTGTTGGGAATATAAAGTTTACAAGTTTATCATTTTACCTGCATATCACGTCCTGCACTTATAATTATCAACGCGAGTAAGCCTTTGGTATTCATTAGCGAACCGAGAGTCAAGCCCTCACGCGGCGGCATGTTGCAGAAGATAGCCACAAGGAAAGTGCTGACAATCTTGGCTGAGGCAGCCAAGAAGATGATCAACACCACCAAACCCCAATCCGAGTCTTTAGAAATGCTACTCCAATCCACTCTGAGGCCAGTCACCAAGAAAAACGTAGGCATCAGAATTGATTTAACCAAATCCTCCACCTTCCCCATGATCATGTCCTTCAGCTCACCCTTGGGCATGATAACTCCCCACATGAACGCCCCGACAATTGAATGCGACCCACACGCGTCGGTAATCAAACCACACGCCACGACGCCGGTCATCACAAAGCAGATGTGGAACTCATTGTAGTTCCCATCCTTGCTGCTGACGCGAATGAGCCACTTTAGAGCAGGGCGGAGGAGGAAAAGGCACGTACAGACAAACACAAATGTGGAGGACACTGCATAGTATTTGCCTGCATTGCTTATTGACATGGTGATCACAAGAAGCAACCAAGAGCAGAGGTCCGTGATAACGGCGGCAGATAAAGCAGTTCTTCCAATCTCGGAATGCAGAAGCTTGACATCTGAAAGGATCCGCGACAGGTCGGGGAAGTTGGTGGCAGCCAAGGAAATCCCCCAAAACAGAGGACCGTGGGCAGCAGCCTCTCCCATCTTTGGTTTGTTATGGTTACTATTGATAAGGTGATGCAAGCCAATCCCAACAGGAATTGGAAGAATAAGACCAAGCAAAGCAATGCTTATGGATTTCCCTCCCGCCCGAACAATTGGGGCCATGTCCAGCTCGAGACCAACCAGAAATATGTAATAAACCAGACTCAAATTCGCCACAGTTTCCAACGCCAACAAGCTCTTCAAAGCAAATATATATTTAACAAAGAAATCATTCAACCCCAATACCGACGGCCCCAGCAGCACCCCAGCCTTCATCACAAAAAAGAATCAATCAAATCATCAAACACGTAATGGGCATAATCAGAACACAAATATCAGAGTCCAAATTGAAACTTACAAGAATCTCAGCGACAATGGGAGGCTGGCGCAGAGGTTTCAGAATAAAGATGAGAACACGAGAGAAGAAAATAATTAAGCAAAGTTGGAGAGCGAAGACAGGGAGAGTTGAAGCCACGGGATTCTCAGCCCGCCATAGAGAACCCTCGTGAGTTATATTGCTATTGTAACACACGACGGAGTGATCATCGTACCGATGCTTTGTATAATACTCAACGGGCTGTGGCCACTGCATCTTCGAGCGTCGGAACCACCCAACACGGTTGTTTCCGGCACCGGCGTCTCGGCCACCACCGCCCTGAAGAGAAAGAGAATGGAAATGCACAGGAAGATTTCAGAGATTGTCGTAAAAGTTCCGGTAAATAAGGAACTGGGCAAAATTCGAGGTGGGATTGTTGGAAATCTGAGATGCAATTTGGTTATTTATTAATTTATGTTTCGCCAAAACATAGAACACAGCTATGTTTGTTTGTTTGTTTTTTTTTTTTCTTTTTTCTGTTGCAGCCGTTCGTCAAAAGAGTGATCGATTTGTTGTGATGTCCTGTCAACAGCCTTCATAGACCAAATATGGGTATTGAAATGGTGAGAGTTAACATCAAACTTCAATCTAGATTTTCTTTGTATAAAAAAACACCATTACATAAAATTTAGAAATTTTTTTTATGTTAAATTATCTATCATTATATGGAAGATTGTCAATAGTGTAAATATTACAGATTTTATATTCATAACATACGAATTCTTGGGATTTAGAAGAGCTTAATGAAATTAAACTTTTGTCTCCTATTTTACTACGTGATAAAATCTTCAAATGCCAAGAAATTACTATTTGAAATACTAAAGAGATTTAGTAATGTATATCATGGAAAACTTTTGATGCGAGAAAATAAAAATAAAAATAAAAAAGTATGGTAATTGACGTTCGTTTTCTAAGTTTCCTCTCAAATATTTAAGTGGAGAAGTGTGCTCTCAAGTTTGACAATGATATATTGAAACCTAGATTGAGATTGAGTTTTTATTTGGCAACCAAAAACCTCTAAATTTGTATGTTGATTATGATGTCTCGAACAAGCTGTGTATATTATTGAGTAATGCTATTTCATCGAGCAAACATTTACAAAAATAGTATTGTTGCTGCTAAATTGATGTAACTTCAACCTCCATGACTATAGATGGGAGCCCTTGCTATAAGTAAGACCTTTTACCTTCAAATATATATTTTTCTTTTTCTAGTACGACAAGTGGGGTGGAGGATTCGAACTTATGACAACATGTACCAATTACCGCTAAGTCAGAGCTCATGTTGGCTTCAAATATATTTTTTTTTATCTTTCATACCTTGAGTGAGATTATTATAAACCAAATTGTCTAGTTTTATATTTAAGAATCTAAACGTACATCTTAATACATATTGTATTTATATGGTTCAATTATTTCTTTAACTTTAATTAATAATAATCAATAAAGCTATACAATATCATTTTCTTATAATTTTTTTTTAAATGTTAACGTACTATTTTAGTAGTCCCTATCACTTACAGATCTAGTTCATTTTTGTCACTATACTTTTAAAATGTTTATTTCGGCCATTGTATTTTTAACTTTTTGTTCATTTTAGTTCTCGTACTTTCAAAATGTTTGTTTTAGTTCCTGTACTTTAAAAAGTGGTCATTTTGGACCCTATTTGCAAAATTTTAAAACTAATTCTACACATAACGAAAACTATTTAATATAAAATCACAGTTACATTTCAATAAAAATATTGAGTTGAAATTGTGGTAGAAAAAACGAGATTAAAAATAAAATTAAGATATCAAAATGGTCACTTTTAAAAAGTTCACGGAAATAAATGAACATTTTAAAATTACATAGACTAAAATGAACAAAGTTAAAATTACATTCACAAAAACAAACATTTTAAAAGTACAAGAACTAAAATAAATTAAAATTCAAAATACAGGAGCTAAAATAATATTTAAAAAGAAAAAGAATTATATAGAATAACTTTGACTCTGCTCCTAATATAAAAGCTTACTCCTTTTCATTCCTTGGGTTGGGAGGAAACCAAAAAGGAAGTAACCCTAAAAGGAAAATATGGAATTTGAATTAGGCACACTTGTTGTAGAAGTTCCTATTTCTTATGTACATTTAAAAGATATGGAAAATTACAAACAAAGAAAGAAATATTTAACCAACTAAATTTTAGACTTAATTTATTTCTTGTTCATAAAATTATTACTGAAGGATCGATCTTCATGTTTTGTTTACAAATTATTTGTCGAATGATAAGTAAAAATTGAGATTTCTTAATTTTTTAAACTACAGACTCACTCAATAGATACTTTAAATATTATACCTATTAAATCACTAGATTTTTAAAAAATTTTAAGTATGGTTAATATTATTAAAGTTATGACATGTGTGATAGCACCATCATGTCATTTCAACTTATATTTATATAATAGACATGTAGCAATTAAATACAAACACTATCCAAATTTCAAAGAGATAATTGAAAGCTCTAAATTTAAAAATTAATAAATTAATCTTTATTTTCCTCCCAGAGGTTGTTATTATTAGTTAAACTTAGGTGAAGGGGTAGTTGAAAGTTGGATGGAAAAAGAAAATGTTTGGTTAAAAATATAAAAACATGAGCTGTGATTAGTTGAATTTATTTATGAGATGGCCCTCTCATTGTTATCGCCGTTAGTCAATTATTGTTGGTTGTCGTGTCCGGAGACAACATTATATTCATGTTCTGATCATTTTTATATATATATATATTTTTTGGTTGGTGAAAATTTATTTATTGTCCTTTTCACTTGGAAACTCTCGTCCATTCCCATGTGTCTACATTATCTATAAAATTAATTTATTATTATTTTTTTCTCTTTTTGATCTTTCTATGTTTCATCATTAACTTTAATTTATTTTAGTTGGATTGATTTTAAAATGGTACTATTTTAGTTCATTTATATTTCCTTTTAATATATTTCTTGAAACTTTTTTATCTTTGCGTCAACTATTCTTTTTTGTGTTAATACAATTTTTGTTAAAGATTTTGCGAATAAAGTCTCGTGAAGTAAACGTTATATTATTTATTGAAGAAATAATTATTTAATTATTTTGATTGTATGCAATATTTATTATCTAATTTTATGAAAATTAAAGATTATAAATATAATATTGAATATTATATAGTTGACATACAAGAGAGTCGTACTTATGTTATACCCTAAAAAGTGATAAGGTTGGGTGATATAGTCATTTTGTAAATGTTACGGGTGATTTGATCAAGATTATTCATGCGGAGACATGTAGGTGAGATATCATAGACAACAAGTTTGTACAAGATTGAACTGCATAATATTTAATCTTTCTTTGTAAATCAGTTAAAAGATAAGATAAATATTTCAGGGGATAATCATATGTGCTCGATCATTATCTAAAGTGATTTATGAACTTTTGCCCGTGAGGGTATGTCCTTTGGGTGAGAGTGACTTTTATAAGCGACTCAATAAGGCTATTAATTTTGGGATGTAACCAAAGAATGAAGCTGAAAACAAAATCTCATAAAATTAAATTCACTCACTCCCATTATAGTAGTTCTCTTAAGTACTCGAGACTTAAACAATAAGGCTTCATCCTCTCATTAACTCAAGAGATACGTAGTTTATGGTTGGATCATAAATAGAGCGTTCATTGGAAAATGAGTAAAATGAGTGATACTTAAGTATAAGATATAATTACAAGGGCAAAATATGTTTTGACGCGGCTATAATTTCAAACAATTTATGAATGTTCAACTTGCATATAGTGATTATATCCATGGACGTAACCTATCTTACAGTGCATAAAAGTGCAACACCTAGTTCATAATGGAGTAACCTTAAATTAATGAATGAAAATTAATTAATTAATGAGTTTAATTTCAAACTTGTGTGTCATTTGAGCTTATAAACGGTATATTTATAAGGTCTTATTGCTATCCGCAACATTAATAGATCAATAATGTTTAAAAAAATTGAACTTGAAATGTTTAAATTCATAAGTATGGGTATCGAATTAACATATGAAACTTCAAACTTTATTTTCTTTGTAGGAAATTAAAAGAAAAAACACCATTAGGTTAACTAATTTTCTTCAAACACCAATCTAGCTATCACACCACTCACACTTACAAAAACGTGTCACTTAACATATAATATTACAAGCATTTTGATAGATTTATTAAAATGATAAGGACTAGATAAAAATTAAAAAGATAATTGAAGGGAAATACATTTTACAAAAGAAAAAAATTTAAAGCTTGTCATCATTCCCGTCAAATTAGTTGTTGTCAAACATTTAACGGTGACGAAAATAAAATTACTTCTATCAAATTTTTTCCTTTACCAAATGAAAAATATTTAACTCCAGGACTAAGTATTTTTCTTACCACAAGTGGATGAAAATTTTGAATCAGGGTTCGTCTCCGCTCCAACTGTTCTTCATCTTAGGTCCAGTCGGGCCTTCTTCTCCAAGAATTTCATTGGGTAACCTCTTTACAAAATCTCCGAATTCTTCCTTCAGCCTCCCCGGCAACGAATTCTCCAATTTTTCGATCTCCTCCGCGATCGGATACTCAATCCTCGGCCCCCATTCTCGGCTGTAGTTCAACCACGGCGGCTCCGTCACTGCTGTCGCCAAATACTCCGCCGCTACCACCGCGTAGTTCCCTCCAACGTCGAGCACCATTTGACTCTTCGCAGTCTCGTTTCGAAGTCCAATCTCCCCGCCGCCCTGCAACACCAGCCCCGCCGACGGGTACGACGCGTGGCCGTTCAACGATGAGTAGGCCACCACTTTGTTGCCTTCCCCGAACTCTAGCGACGGCGCGTCGACCCACACGCCTTTACTGTGCTGGGCAAAGTAGACCCTCCATAACTCGCCGGTGAAATTGCTTATCCGTAAGGTTATGTGCTCCCAATCGCCGATGTGTTGGCCGATTTTGCTGAATGGAATGTCGATGGGCCCCACTTTCGCCGTCGCCGGCCCGTTGAATGGGAAGAATAACCAAATCGCTATGTCGGTGAAAGTTCCTCCGAGCATCGGCTTTATGTGGAGGTAAACTTTGGAGTTCTGTAAATCCCCATTTTTCACTCTCTCTTTATCTTCCTCGCCGGCGGGAAGATTTAGCCAGAAATTGCCGTCGTTTGGGCCGCCTTGAGGGAGGTTTGTTCCATCTTGTTCGATCGTGATTGGATTCTGTTCGTCGGATTTGTCGTAAAGCAGAGCCCCGCCGGAGAAAAACCAGTTGACCGACGACGGAAGGTACTTTTCTTTTGGGTGGAAGTATATAATCGGAGCATAAGCTTGAAATAAAGAAGCGACATGGGAAAGATCCGGCATAGCTGCAGAATTCGAATTCGAATTCTTCAAACAGAACAATGGCGGCGGAGAATTCGCAGCCGGCATTGCTATAAATGCTCCGGCGGAAACTCCGGTCGCCGTGATTCCTCTGTTTCTGGGTCGGGAACTGTAAACGTTAAATCCATTTTCATCTCTCGATTTCGTCGGCCCCCAAATCCATGTCTCGTTCTCGCATTCCTCTGTTAGGTCTGAGCGGACGCACCGGATTTTCTCGACGGAGGGCTTCTCCGGCGAAGCTGTGACGACGTGGCCGACGGCTCTGTATCCGTCCGGCGGTACGGGCAACCAGATATAGCCGTTGCCGTCTCGTTTAATTTTCGACGACTCGCTGCTCCAGACGAGGGTATAGTCCACCGGCTGCTGCAGGGCTGGTTCTCCGGCGGAGCCTCCATTTTTCCCGGCGAGAACCCATCCGAACAGAGCTTTACTGTTCGATTGACAGAAATAACCCAAGATAAAGAATCCTTCAGGAAGAGAACTGGGTTCAAAGAATGTGGCCCCGAGATTCTCCGGTCCGCCTTCACGGGAGGCCCAAATTCTGTTGAACGACGAAATCTGGCGGACCTCCAGCCCTCCGCCAAGGTCCACGGTGCCGGAAGCAAATCCGCCGGCGCTTCCGCCGCCGTCTGGATGCCACGCCGGGAGCGGAGAAGGAAGTGAAAATTTTGTATCAACGGGGACTCTCCTCGGAGTGGTTGAGGAAAAGCAGTTCCCCATTAATGGCGGCGAATGAATGAAAATTGGGAACTGAGAGAAATGGAGTGAAATTTTTGTGAAGGCGTGCAAGGAAGGGATGGATTTGTAAAGTTTTTGGAGAAGAAGAAGAAGAAATGAATTAAAATATAGATTAATTGATTTGTGACTCATAAGATTCTTTTTCTTAATACAAACATGGTGGAGATTGGAATTAAGTGTCAGAGATAAAAGATAAAGATAATTAATGGTTAGGCTAAATTCATGACTTGTAAGAAAATTTTTAAAATTTACGGTCTCATGCAAGATTGAAAAGTTAAATCTTTTAAACATAATATTTATATCAAAAACATCAATGAATTTTGAAAAATGTCAAAATAGATTATCTATTAAAAATAAATTGGGAGCGAAGATTTTCTTTGATTTTTTGAAATCTAACTTACAGCTACTACTCTCATGTCTCACCTATGTATTATTTTGTCATGTTATCAACATTTTATAAATATTTTTAAAATTTTCAAAAACTTTTTTTTAATATAACACGTGGGATGAGAGATTGAACTTACGACCTATTAATTAGAAATATATGTCAATAACGAATGAACTATACTCACTTTAGCAAAATTTTCAAAAATTTATCTATTTTAAAAATTTGATTAATAATTCAAATACATCATATAAAAAAATTATAAGAAAAGTTGTGAGTAAACGAAGTTTAATTTTTAGAAACAGAAAACTAAAAACGAAATCATCTATCATACGTAAAGTCAATAGAAACACTTTCTAAAGTTAAAAAAAAAATGAAACGTAATCTTAAAAGTCCGAAGGTTAAATTTGTAATTTAACTTTAAATATACCAATTATTTTATGTTATTTATAAACTCGATTGGGTTGGGTATTTTGTTATTCATTATTATCGTCATCTTTCAGCGCGTTTCGGGTAATCTTAGGAAAATAATTAAAATATAAATTCTGTGAAACTTATCAAGTACGTAGGATAGCTGCGTCTGGTTGGAGAAATGGGAGAAGGAAGGAATAAAATGTGTCTAATTTTCCTTCTTAAGAAATGTGTCTAATTCAATTTAAATTTTGATCAATAATTTAAATATATTCAGCCTATTAATATCCTTCCATTAACCTTTTAATTTTAAGCATGATTCACGTATTTAGTCTGTAATAAATAAATACGATTCTAAAATTAGGACCTTCTACGTCGTTAAACTATGTCCTATCTAATTACATCAATCATTTCATTAGCGGATCGTGTTTGACTTTTCATTTCTTTCAAAATTTGTAGTTATTTGTGATATTTCTTTTGTCTAAACTATACTATTAATTTTGTAGGTGAGTTTAGAATATAATTGTGTCCTTCGACTATATAAGTTTTTTTTGACTTATTGTCTTTATTTTTGTTTTTTGGGTCGTAAGGTGTGCAAATAAAATCTCAAATTATAGATAAGGATAATTATCTCTATTGTATCATGTTCAAAATCAAAAATAGAATTGTGAAACTTATGTCCAAAGCAAATAATCTGTTATTTGGGAATGAAAAGATTTATTTGAATAAAAAATTGAAATTAAAACATTGTGTAATGAAGATTTACCACTAAACATATATTTTAAAATCTACCAATATTAAAAAAAAAATCTACATTGTATGGATACACTCCACCCATATTAAATATAAGAAGGTCGTAAGATGTGAGTTGTGATATTGATGTGAACAGATAAAACAATTGAAAGAAAATATGACCCATGGATTGTTAATAATGTTTATTTAAAATGTCTGGCGAAAATATTATCTATATCTTCTATTATTTATTTTATTCGTATGGACTTGGTCTTTTAAGACTTTGATTTTTTTTTTTAATAATTCACAATATTATACATCCTTTTTCCTCTGGAAAGTATAGCTTAAAAAAAATAATTTAATAAAATTCTCATATTGTAAAACAAATAAACATATCTCCACGAGCGAGTTCTACATTAGTTTTCTATCAATTTATAAAATTTCAACTTCTTGTAGACTGGTTCAAAGAGAAAAATATATATATATTTTTTATACGTTAATTTAATTTAATTTAAATGAAGCTTTGAAGTTTTATATTTGTTCTATTTGAGCAAATAATCTTTTCTTTGTTAAAAAAAAATTACATAAAAAACTATTTTAAGCTTTGTCCTTAATTTCTTCGTATGAATCATTTAAAACAAAACCATAACATGTCTATTCATTTTTGTTTTGATATGTGTATATAAATGAAAATGTTAGGTAGACATGTAGCACATGTTTTATTTTATTCATTATCTATATATCTATCGTATAGATAAGTGTTTGGGAACCACAAAAATCAAGAGTATTTATTCATGTTTCGAAATAGTCCAAACTTTTTTACTTAATTATCAATAAAAGTTCAATGACAAGCACTTGTAAATTTTATGCCACGTAGTCTAAACTCATTTCCAAACTTCCAACCTGCTAAATTTTTTATTTATAAAATTTTTCAATTATGAAAATTTAGGTATGTGGAAAATTATAGTAAAATTAATTTTTTTTTAAAGTATTTATATATACTTCTTGAATTAGGACAAATTAAGACCGGAGCAATTGTTTCTTTTTCTTTGGTTCTAAAACAACCCAATATTATGTTAAGAATCAATAAACCACCCCTCAATCCAAAAGCTTAAGCGGATGGGTTGGATAAATTTAATCAATTTTGTTAATTTAATTCATTTATATGGATTATCAACCAAAATATATACCATAGTTGATATTAAAAAATAGTTTTTTTTTTTGACATGGTTTCGGCCGTATTTTTTTTTTATATTAAAACCCAAATTGATAGCAAATGAATTACATTGCAAAATTCAAATGGAATACATTGAAATTTAAATATAGTTGTCGTTTGATTTTCCATTTGGCAATGCGTGATTGAATCAAACAGATTTAGAGGAGAAAGATGGAAGTTTGGCAGGCATGGATGAGATTTGAGAAGGGAGAAGGTTTTTGAAATTTTAAGAGCGTTCATCTCCATTCCAAGTATCCTTCAATTTGGGTCCGGCGGGTCCTTCTTGTCCAAGAATTTCATCCGGTAATCGGTTCATAAAATCCTTAAAAGCTTCTTTAAGCCTCCCCGGCAGCAACTTCTCCAGCTTCTCCATCTCCTCCGCGATCCGGTACTCGATCTTCGGACCCCATTGCCGGAAGTAGTTCACCCACGGCGGCTCTGCAACTGCCGCCCCCAAATACTCCGCCGCAATCTCCGAGAAGTTCGCTCCCGTGTCCAGCACCATCCCGCTCTTTTTCGTCTCGTTCTTAAGCCCGATCTCTGCCCCGCCCTGCATTACCTGTCGAGATTACGAAACAAATAGATTAAATTTACCACAACCTATACTCGAATCTCTACCTTAAACTTATGAAAAGAAAAAAAAAATTAGTTTAGCAGTGATATTAACGTAAAATATCAACCAATCAGAACACGTGTTTGTGTTCTAAAAGAATTAATGCAGGTTGAACTAATATAGTATTATTTTATTTCCATTAATATTAATAGTTATTTTGAATTTTGAACCAACATGAGTAGGGATAAAAAGTTAAAACACATTTATCACATATTATAAGTTTACTTTTACTTACTTGAATATTTAACTCATATCACGTACTATATTTATTTGTGAGATTTAATCAAATCATTAAAGAAAATTGAAACCACTAGATTTAGTGCGTTACATTCCCATCCCATTGTTGTAAAAGAAAAAACAAATTAAAACTAAATTCAAATCATAACATTAAATTAAATTTTTTTAAAAAACATTACTAAATTTATGGTCTAATTATGAGTTTAGCGGTAGTTTAGCATTACCAGTCCGGCCTTTGAGTAGGAGGCATGGCCATTCAACGACGAGTACGCCACCACTTTGTTGCCGTTTTCAAACTCGAGCGCCGGCGCGTCAACCCACTCGCCTTTACTATGTTGGGCAAAATAAACCCGCCACAGCTCGCCGTTGAAATTGCTTATCCGCAACGTAATATGTTCCCAATCGCCGACGTGTTCCCCGATCTTCCTGAACGGAATATCGATTATCCCGACCTTCGCCGTCGCCGGCCCGTTGAACGGGAAAAAAAACCATATCGCGACGTCGGTGAAAGTCCCTCCGAGCATCGGCTTTATGTGTAGATAAACTTGGCAGCTCTGTAAATCCCCTTTTTTCACTCTTTCCTTTGCGCCGCCGTCCACGGGGAGGTCCAGCCAGAAAACGCCGTCGTTTCCGCCGCCCTGAGGGAGGTTCGCCCCATTTTCATCAATCGAAACCGGCTTCGATTCGTCGGATTTATTGTAAAGCAGAGCGCCGTTGGAGAAAAACCAATTCGCCGACGACGGGAGAAATTTCTCCTTCGGGTGAAAGTAAATCAACGGAGAATAAGCTCCAAACAGAGCAGCCACCTGAGAAATGTCCGGCATCGCTGCAGAAATCGAAGCCAAGTTTTTCAGACAGAGCAACGGCAGAGGGGAATTCACCGCCGGCACGGCGGCGAACGTCCCGACTGAAACCCCCGGCGCCGTGATTCCTCTGTTTGTGGGTCTGAAACTGAACACATTAAACCCATTTTCGTCGATTGATTTCGCCGGCCCCCAAATCCAGCTCTCTTTCTCGGATTGCTCTGTGAGATCTGTACGGACGCATCGGATTCTGTCGACGGAGGGCTTCTCCGGCGACGTGGTGACGATGTGACCGACGGATTTGTAACCGTCGGGAGGAATCGGCGACCAGATGTAGCCGTCGGTGTCTCGTTTGATGTTCGATTTTTCGCTGCTCCAGACGAGGACGTAGTCGACGGGCTTCCTGAGAACGGCGCCGGCGGGAGTGTCGTCTCTTCCGGCGAGGACCCAGCCGAAGAGGGGTTTGTTGTTGGGCTGGCAGTAGTGGCCGAGAACGGAGAAGCCTTGGGGAAGAGGAGACGGCTCGAAAAATGTGGCTCCGAGATCGTCCGGACCGCCGTTGTGGGTGGTCCAGATTTTGTTGAAGGATGAAATTCGGCGGATTTTCAGTCCGCCGCCGAGGTCGATTAGCCCGCCGGCGAAGCCGCTTTCGCCTGAAGCGTGATTTTCATATGTAAAATAATATTAGTTTTAACAGTTCATCTCATCACAATTCTTGAAAAGTTTTTTTTTTTTTCAAAATAAAATTTCAATAACATTTTTTTAATTTGTTTTATGTTGCAGTCAATTATTGCATGTGCCTGCCTTGCCTACATGTTTCGCACAAATTCTACAAATAAATATTTCAAATTTAATTATTTCTTATATTCAAATTTGTATATAAAACAAAAGTAAGTTCAATATATAAATGAAATCATGGGTAAAATAAAATTTAAAAAGTCCAATTTTAACATCAAATTTAATTTTATTACTATCACGTGAATTAGTAAAAAAGAGTTAGAAATTGATATAATCATTAATGTGTCATCATTACACTGAAAACTTAAAATTTAAAGAAGAAATAAATTTTCATATTTTATAATTTCAAAGAATTTAACTTATACCAACCCCAACCTTTTTTTTTTCGCTCAAAGTCAAAAAAAAAAAAGAAATTATTTAACAGAAATCTAGAACATGTCTATTTCCTCGCCCGTTCCAAAAAATATCACGTAAATATTGAAGAATTTTCTATGGTTGCTTTTGCAAAATAAGAAAAAAATCTTTAACATGTTCCTTCGAGTTTGCGATGGCTTATACCCTATCAAAATTCATACAGTTCCATCTCAAAACTAATTAATAATGAGATGAATAGTCTATGATTATATTATAAACTTTTGTAAGGTCCATTTTCTTGTTTATGTGTGATCCATAGCATTTATTTTGTGTCTCACCAACCAAATTAACCTCCAAGAGGTGAGGATTATTTCCCTCCGAACCAATTAAACCAAGAAAATAATTCAATTATAGATTAAGATATATCAATTTTATCAAATATGTGAGGATTGAATTTCTCCTTTTTTTACTTTCATCAAGAAAGAAAAAAAGTGATCTAAATAGAGAATGACAAGAGAGATATTGAGAATACCATGAAATCCTCCACTCCACTAGAAATTATTCAAGATATATTCTAATACAAATCAATAAATAAACATGTCGTAAAATTTTAATTCAAATTAAAGATTTCAACCCACAACACACACATATATAGAAGATGAAAATTATTGAAAAATAAGCAGCAAAAAACTAAAAAACCTGGTGGAAAAGCTGGAAGAGGAGAAGGAAACTTGAAGGAAGTTTCAATGGGCAAAGCCTGGCTCTTTTTGGAGCTTTTATTCCCCATTAATGTCAAGCTCTGAAGACCAGAAGAAAGAGGAAGAAGATGAAGGCTGTGTTGTGGAAGCAAAAGTTTTCAGGCCAATATATATATATATATATATTTATATGTATTTGTATATATTATACGCAGAATGTAAATGCTTTGGAGAAACATTTGACTTCTCTTTTACAACAAGTTGGCAGCTAGCTCTTGCTTGTTCTCTTTATTTATTTTTTTGTCTTGTTTTAAGTGTGCTGTTTTTTTTAAACAAAATTTATAATATATTACATCACAAGAGTTTTAAAAACATATATTAGCCAGAGATTATTATCTTTGATCAGATTATTGGTATCTAAATAAGTTTACAAGTGTTAAAAGAAATGGGTTATGCTTATCTTGATTTTATTTGTGATATATTAACAATAAAATAAAATCGATTCAACTAATGATTAATATGGGACGAAACCGATCCAAACCAAATGAATGTACTCATCTTCGACTTTCAAGCTTATAAAATCAAACAAACAATTTATTGATTCGATTATATTTGATTAACATGGTTGTGATATATTAACAATAAAATAAAATCGATTCAACTAATGATTAATATGGGACGAAACCGATCCAAACCAAATGAATGTACTCATCTTCGACTTTCAAGCTTATAAAATCAAACAAACAATTTATTGATTCGATTATATTTGATTAACATGGTTTAAAATAGCTATGTGCTTCTTAAAGTCTGTGAATATATATTTATTCCTAATTTTTTTTATTAATATATATATATTAGAAAATTATTGGATCTAGCTTTAATATAATTTTTCATGCTATTTTATGATCAATTTATAATTTTTATTCACGGATGAGGTTTTATTTATTTATTTATTTTTAATTTTTCTCATGTTTTAATCATGTCATTAAAAAAATTATTTATCTTCCAAAACATAACATTTGAGGAGAGAAGAAAAGTCAAGACGTAACAAGCTGTAAACTAATAATTTATTCTAAACATTTTTTATAACGAAAATCGTTTTGCTTATTTTTACTTTTTGAAAAAAAAAATGTATGAGTAGACTTTGGTAATAATTTAATATTTCATGCTTTGCCATACCTTCCACGTGCTTTCTATATTAGAGAATCTTTATTTTTTTTCCCACCCTAATGTTATGATAATGTCGAATTTATATTACTTTAATTTTTTTGGGATTGGAAGGTAAATACATGCCGACTTCTAATTAAAATAAAAGGCAGCAAAGAATTATTAAAAAAAATATTTCTAAGTTATATATATATATATATATATATATATATATATTGCCTAAAATAAACTACTAGCATTTTATTTCATTAACAATAGAAGTATTTTGTGAATGTAAAAGAAAAAAACATACGTATTTGTACTCATATTTTATTTGTATGGTTTAATAACTATTAAGCAATGGGTGATAAAAATTTATGAATTCGAATCTCTCCACTTTTATATGTTGTACTGAAAAAAGAAAAAATAACAATAGAGTATTCTTTTAAAATATAAAATTAATACTATTTATACCATTACAACTTTATAATATTTAATTACGCTATTTATTATAATTCTTTTATACAAAGTAAAATATTTATCAGATAAAGCTCTTAATTTTTTAAATTTATTTATTTGGTCTCTAAAGAATAGAATACTATTTGATTTGATTTGATTTCTAATGTTTTCAATTTTCAACCATTTTGTTTCCATTAAATAATTGATGGTGAAATACTTTTTAATTAAATTTAACTATGAGTTAAAAAAACATTTGAAAAATAGATTTTAGGACAAAGAATTTTGTTAGAAGGGGCCAAAAAAAAAAACAAAATCCAAAATTTCTCTTATTTTTTTTCTTTTAATATTGTCAAAATAGAGAATGAGTTCCATGTAAAAATTACCAAAACACACATGTTCATATATTTTTATTAAATAAATAACAAATTACAAATAAAGAAAAAACAAATTTAATTTTATGTCATTTCGAATATACGATGTTTAGGAAACTCTAGGATCTCTTTCTCCCTCTCAAGTTAGAGAACCCAGTCACTAGGTATCCTTATTCTGACGAAAAACAATGAAGGGAAAGAATATTGAAATGTGAAAAGAATGTTTTGGATGATTATATGTTTATCATCTATTAAAACAAAGACGTCAAAAAAGTACTGAAAAAAAAAAGACGTCGAAAAAAATATATCTATACGTCGATAAATTTAAACAAGAATTGCTTAAGAATAAATTTTGAAGCATAAAATCTTTAATAGATGTAGGGGTCTATAACTAAACTCCTTGATTTTAATTTTAATAATCCCATTGTTCATTAACATTGAAATTTAGAGCAAATATTATAAAGTTGAATGCATTATCCAATACTAAAGGAAAAGGGGTTTGGCTTAGAGGTTTCTTGCAAGAAAAACAATCTCCATTTAATAACAATAACTAAAAGAACTTTATTCAACTTCTCTTCTAACCCAAGATAATCCAACCAAATTTAATTTATAATTCTCTATTTTTATTAAAATAAATTGATGGTTGGAACAAGTTTTCCCACACAAATTTAAAGACCATTTAGACTCCATTCTATCACAATCTCATTTTTGTCTTTTTTTTTCACAACTTAATTATTATTTTAATTTTCTTTTTAGTATACAAAATGTGTGGATGAAGGATTGAACTTTCAATCTTTAAAAAACGAGTAAGGTGACTTAATCGTTGAGCTAAGATACCTTAGTCGTTGAGCTAAGTTCATGTTGGTATTATTATATTAACTAGTCAATTAAAATTTACTTAAAGTAATTAACTTTTAAATAATAAGTAGCTTGTGACATTAGACAAATTTAACTCTTATTTTTTTTTCTATAGAATTTTTCAAAAAAATAGTTGGTTGATCAAAAAATTAGATTCCAAGATGGGACCTAATTTCTTTTGGGCCTTGAATGGATCGTTATATCTGAACATGAAGCCCACTTGTATTGGGCCTGGGTACGTAACATGCACGACCATGAAAATATTTGCAAGTTTTTGGAGAGCTACAGTAAAGTCAATAAAATTTAAAATCTAATTATAATTTTTGAAAAGTTAAAATGACTTTTTGAAAAAAAAAAAAAGTGTAGATTATAATTTCTTTTCGATACAACAAAATGTAGAATAAGAGATTGATTTTTAACTTTCTTTATTCATTGGATTATTCTCGAATTGGCTTAAAAGATTATGATTGTAATAGATATTGTGTCCTATTGTTGAGTCCACTGGTGTCTTTTGGCTTCCGGTTCATAATATTTAACATGTAGTAACTTCTAATTTGAAAGGACTTAAAGAAAAAGGCGTAAAAATACATTTTTATTTTTTAAAGTTCAATAATTATGGGATGAGGAATCGAACCTTGAAACTTTTTTTTAATTATAACAAATGAGGATGTAGGGATTTGAAACTCTGACCTTAAAGAAATGAGTATACGTTTTAATTACTGAACTATACTCATTTTGACATTGAACTTTCATAATTTTTTTAATAGAATTACATAAAAAAAACAACAAAAAATAGGAAAAAAAAAACAAAACATACTAGAGTCGGTTGCCCTTTGACCTTTTTGCCACTATACCTGAGGTATGCGCACTATCCCCATACGCATACATAGGCAAGAGATCATTATTTGGTGGAGTTGCATTCTATGTAATTTGAACCCAAAACTTCAAGGATATTTCTTGAAATCCCAAATCACCCAAACTATCCCTTAAGAACCTTCTCATACAACTCTGGCACGCAACAATCGAGCACTTAACTCAAATGGCTTCAAATTCATTTTCGAACTTTAATCTAAAAAAGATAATAAGTGTCTTTTCACAAAGACATCTTATTAATAGCTAGATGCCATAAATATATTGGTATAAAATTATTAAGAATGTTACACAAGTTGACTTAAATTAAAGAGGTCCATTCCTAATTTTCAAAATTATTCAATGTTAGATACAAAACTCCAAATTATAACCAAACAAACAACAAAACCTCTTGAAGTCGAAGGCCTGCAATTCTTTAACCCAAATAAAAGAATCTAAAGAGAGGGAAACGACAAATGTTGTTTTACATCACGACATTGTAATAAGACATTCACATCTTGACACAATATTCATACAATTTTTTTTATACATAAAAATAAAGTTAAATATACACATTCGTCCAAAAAATGCCAATAGGCAGCAGGTCAATTAAAAAGAAAGAGAGAAAAAAAAGTCAAAATTTTGTTTTAAAATATAATAGGTTAATATTCAAGTAATGAGATCGATGATATGAATTTATTAAAATAAAAAATGAAAGTTTAACAATGTAATTAATACTTTTAAAATTTCAAAAAATACTAAATTATAAGTTTCATCTTGACGAATCTAAACATAGTTCAAAAGATGAAGAGAACTGCTATCCTTCTAAAAATTCAAATGATCAATGTATTTAGAAAAGATTCCATTAGATCCCTGAATATCGTCATCGTTGTGTCTACTTATTTATTTTATTTTTAAAATTATAATATGGTTATGCAATATTGAGAGCAGAGATTCGAACTTCTAATCTCATGGTCGATGATATATGTTTTAGCCGATAGGACTTTCAATTTTGTATTTTAGACAGCAAGTTCTACAATCTTATTAAGAACTGTCTCATTCAAATAACTTACCATGCAACTATTAATCTAATAATTTTGTTTAACGTCTCAATTTGCGCATCTGAAGGACGGCTGGCTGGCGGAAGAGGAAGATATACAACCATTTTAGAGTTGTTTTCATTAATTAAGTAGTGGTGAAGTTCATACTATAAGGTGCAATTATTAGTGTGACTAAAAAGTAATATTTATATTTAATAAATATAAACATAACTCTTAACCCCAAAAGTTAGAAACTAGTTTTCTAAGTTTTTACTTTGTGACTCGACATCTGATTGGTGATTGGTATCTAATTATCTTTTCTTCTATTGAGGTTGGAACCTACTCAATTAATCGACGCAAATTCTCACTCACTTGAAATCTCAGCCGCAAATTATTGAACTAAAACAATTAAATTATTCCCAAAAGAAGATTCAACAAAAAGAAGAAAAAACCAAAGTCATTCTAGTTCTTCCTCGTCGTCGTTCCCAATAAATAGTACAGAGCCAAGCCAGTGACTGTTGCAGGATAAAGTTATGGCTCTTCAATGGAGCTCGCACAGCTACATTTTCTTCACATTCTTCATCCTCCTCTCCATTTTCATTTCTCCAATCTCATCTCTTCAATTTCCCATCAATGTCTGGCCAAAACCCAGAGCCATCTCCTGGCCCCGCCCCCAAGCCGCTCCCCTCTCCCCCAATTTCACCATCCTTTCCCCCCGCCACCGCTACCTCTCCCCCGCCGTCGACCGCCTCCTCCGCCGCATCCTCACCGAGAATCACCGCCCCCTCCTCAATCCCTCCCTCAACATCTCCACCTCCGCCGCTCCCCTCCTCAAACTCACCCTCGCCGTCGCCGATCTCTCCGCCCCACTCCACCACGCCGCCAACGAGTCCTATTCCCTCGAAATCCCCGTCGCCGGCTCCCCCCGCTTGGTCGCCCACACGGCGTGGGGCGCCATGAGAGGCCTCGAGACCTTCTCCCAGCTTATTTGGGGCGATCCGCCGCGGGTTCCCGTGGGGTTTTCCATGTGGGACGCGCCATTGTTTCCGCACAGAGGGCTGATGCTCGATACCTCTAGGAATTTCTACGGAGTGGAGGATATTTTGCGGACGATTTCGGCGATGGGTATGAATAAGCTTAATGTTTTCCATTGGCATGTTACTGACTCGCATTCTTTCCCTCTTGTGGTGCCGTCGGAGCCTGAGCTTGCCGCCAAGGGGGCTTATGGGCCTCACATGAAATATTTCCCTGAAGATGTTCGACGAATTGTCGAGTTCGGAATGGAGCACGGAGTTAGAGTCTTGCCGGAAATTGACTCTCCCGGTGAGTTCTACTCTGTTTTCACCAATTGGGTTGTTCATAAGTTGTTTAGTTCTGTTCTTAAATCTGCCTGAAAATATCTTTGCTTAAATTACAGCGTTGTTATGGTAGTTGTTCCTTGAATTTTAAAATGGGTTCAAACTTCTAGGACTCTATTTATTTGGTTCTTGCTTCTTATATATATATAAGTTAAACAAATGTGGGGTGGATAGAAACCTCGAACTTACCAAAATAATAGGTATTTTATCTACTAAACTATTAGCAGATTGAAATTTAGTTTTAATTTTTTCAAAAAAATTAATATTTTGTGTTTTACGAATCCTATTGGTAATTTGCTGGACACTTACCTGACATGTTACTTGAGGATAATGTGGTGGTTTGAATTTGAGCATAGTCTGTAAATAATGTTGTTAATGTGGCACATAAGCACTGAACTAATGACGATATAGATTTTTTATCTTCTTTAAAGTATAAAAACTAAATAGACATTAACTATGTCGAGGGACTACAATTGGATTGAATTATATTACATTAAATTAAAGCTTTGTACGAAGAAGACCAAGGGAATTGGTTTAGAATACTGAATTCAACATCTTCCATTACTTATTAAATGGCTGGAAAAATGATAAATCAATTAGTTATTTGTGGAGAATCTGCCATAAGAATGTAGAATATTGTTGTGAAATTTCAGGACATACTGGATCATGGGCTCTGGCTTACCCAGAGATAGTGTCATGTGCAGACATGTTCTGGCTTCCTGCAGGCACCAAATGGGATGACCGCCTGGCTTCAGAACCTGGGACTGGCCATTTGAACCCCTTGAACCCCAAGACCTACAAAGTCCTTAAAAAAGTTATTCGGGACGTTACCACTCTTTTCCCCGAACCATTTTACCACTCTGGAGCTGATGAGATCATTCCGGGTTGTTGGAAGGCTGATCCTTCGATTGAATCCTTCTTATCAAATGGTGGAACTCTTAGCCAGGTTCTTGAGATCTTTGTCAACACCACCTTCCCTTACATTCGCTCCCTTAATCGTACCGTTGTGTATTGGGAGGATGTGTTGCTAGACGACAATGTCAAGGTGCGACCGGAGTTTCTCCCACGACAGCATACCATCTTACAGACTTGGAACAATGGCCTTAACAATACAAAAAGAATCGTCTCTTCGGGATATCGAGCAATCGTGTCGTCTTCTGATTTTTATTACTTGGACTGTGGCCATGGCGATTTTCTTGGGAATGACAGTCGGTATGATCAACAAGCAAATGGGGACCCTGAAAATGGAGGGTCCTGGTGTGGAGCTTTCAAAACATGGCAAACTATATACAACTATGACATAACTTATGGATTGAGTGAAGAGGAAGCTGAATTGGTGCTAGGTGGGGAAGTGGCATTGTGGTCCGAGCAAGCAGACCCGACAGTTTTGGATGCACGGCTATGGCCTCGAGCTTCAGCAATGGCAGAGTCGCTCTGGTCGGGGAATCGAGACGAAACGGGGAAGAAGAGGTATGCGGAGGCAACAGATCGTTTGAATGAATGGAGATATAGAATGGTGAATAGAGGCATTGGAGCTGAACCAATTCAGCCTCTCTGGTGCATTCGAAACCCTGGCATGTGTAACACTGTTCAAAAGCTCTAATAGTATATTGATGAATGATGAACAATATGTTCAATACGAATGAATTTATCACAGTATGCAAATTTTACCAGTTTCAAATTGATGTATTTCTCGTATTACTGTAAAAACGTATCAAGAGGAAGGACAACCAAATCAAGAGCAGGTCACGTAAAGAGAAGTAATCTATTACATCTTAAATTAAGAAGGTTAAGATTTCAAACTCAGAAGCCAATCTGATCCAAGAGGTGAATAATTTTACAAACTTGTGTATCTGGGGAGAGTTACATTTGGGTTGAATTTGAGACTTGACAGTGAAGAAAGGATTTTAATCCCTAAAGGAACTTATGTACCAAATGACTGGAATCAGCAGGCTCAAACATGGCGCCATTAATGTTGACGACTCCTGGGTTTTGACTGTTAGACACAGAAAATGATGGCAGGCTCATATCCAGAATTCAAACAGAAGTGTAATAACTCCTTTGGAAATACCATCACATCGCCCGCTTTTAGAAAACTCTAGAACAGTCGATTCTTGGTGTCAAGAAATCCAGCCAAAACAATGCCTGTTAATCATAATCTTCAAATGGAAGAAGAAAACTGTTAAACTACCACTAAACTTAAAAGCTTGATGATTTGCGATTAACAAAAACATCATCATCAAGCAATAGGTTGTACCTTGGTTCACGAAGAACATCTCGGTGGCTCTCGGGTACGAGTGAGGGGAAATGATGGTGTCCGTGCCAAATCGGTTTTGGAAATGTAGAGTCCAAGAGTATTCAGCAGCAGTGAGTATGTTCTCCGACGAGCTCAACCAATCATCGGTATTGACAGGACAAATTAGCTTTGCTGAGTTGAAGTCAGAAGTTGTAACAATGGTGGGTTTTTGCAAGGGAAGCCATTGATGAACTCACTTTTGTTTGTGGCTGTTGGACAGGTATCAAAGACATTACTAGAATCTGCAACTGAGATTCCAAGACAAGAAAATAACACAAACAGGAGAAGGAAAATTAAGGAAGATGATGATGGTTTCTTCATTTTGCGTATGTGTTTGAACTTTGAACTGAGAATTTAGGATGAGACATATAAATAAATATTATTGAGTTGCAAGGTCTTTGGGGTTGCCAACAATGGAAGAATTAATTTCCCAAGTCTTGGAGTTTACTACTGGGTTAACAATGAATTATGTACCAAGAAAAGTGCATTTTTTAAAGGAAAATTAAGAGGAAAGTTAGTTATGATATTAATATTGATATTAATCAATTGGGGAGAAAATTACATAGCTTGGATTCGAACTCAGTAACTCTTGCTCTTGTAATATCTTAAATCATGGATCCAAAAGCTTAACCTAATATGTTATGAATAGTTATGATGAATTGAAAATTATTAAGATTTCTTTCACTTTGAGAAATGTATCTTGAATTCTTCATTTATTTACGACTAGCTTCAGTTTCGTGCTCTGTCTGGTGGCATTTCATTTATGCTAATTTATGTTTATAGATTCTACACCAGAAGGTCTTCCTCCAAAATGAAGAGCATTCCACGAGCATCATCAGCTACAGCTGTTGAGGTACTGAAGGTATCGATACATATGATTTGCAATTGTTGCATTCTTGTTCTTAATTTTTGTAGGACCTCTCCCTCTCTTGTGAGTGGTTGCACAACAGGATGGAAGTAACGGTGATACTGATACAATTCCAACGCCCATAGTTATAATAGACCAGGACTCTGATCAAGATGCAACCGTCGTGCTCGTGCATGGCGATCGGCTTGGAGCCCTGCTCGGCACGGTAGAGTGCTAATCTTTTTGTAGTTGTAATGTCATCTTCAGCATTCCATTCCTGAGAGCTTCTTACTAATTTGAAAGGGTGGAGAGATTTTTTGGGTCGTCTTGTTCCATTGTTGAAATCACCATTAACGGTGCATTGGTTGCAGATGAATGCTCTGAAGAACCTGGCGCTGAATGTTGTCAAGGCTAATGTCTTTTTGGATTCTTCTGGAAAACACAACAGATTTTCCATTACAAAAGCGTAAGTATCGAGTGACTTGTAGTATCTTAATCATTCTTGTTCTGCAGTTACTATGCTGAATTTGAAGTTGAAGCAGAAGTTCTGCTTTCCTTCTTCTCTGTCTTGCTATTTTTGGTGCTTCATATATCTATATTTAGTATCTATTACTTATATGCACATTACTGAGTTGTAGGTTGTTGTATTACTGTAGTAGTAGGTTACTAGAACTCTGGATATTGTCTATAATTTCTATGAGAAAAATCAGAGTTTATTGTCAATTGTTACTATTTACATGGCTATGCTGCTTGGTTGGCAAGTTTGGGCTTCCCTTGAAAACTGTGGCAATGCCTTAAGAAATGATAAATACTCGCCAAAACTCTTCGTGGGTATATCAACGATTTTATTGTATTGTCTAAATTCGACTGTTTTACAGCTCCATCAATTAGATTGGACTTAAAGTCGTTCTGTTGTGATTTGCTGTGCTGGTATGAAGAGATACAGGAAGAAAGGTGGATGATTCAGATCGCTCGAGTCAATTCGTCGAAATGAATTAAAATTGAAAGTACAGTAACTAAAATAGCTAACTTTTAAGAAAATTGTTGAAAGTACAAGAACTAGAATAACTAACTTTTAAGTAAATTGCAGTGGGTAGTAAAAATTTTATATGTATTTCAAAATAGTCACATGTTTTTTAAAATTTTCAAATATAGCGTAAATTTTCACTCATATTAATAATATATCAAATACTCATATCAGTATTATATCGATATTATATCAGACGTTCATATCAGTAGTAGATCAAATTTATGTCACATATATATTGCATAGACACTTATATAAAAAATATATCAGATGTATATCATATACATATTGCAAGTTTATCAGACACTCATATGAGTAGTATCTCATATACATATAACAGTAGTTAGATATATTATAGATATACTACAGATATATTACAAAAAATGTATATCATTTGAGTCAAGCTATCATTTTAAAATTTGACATTCATTTGTCAAAGCGAGCATAGTTTAGTGATATTTGAGATATATTTCCAATCATAAAGTTGTGAGTTTGATCGCCACTCCTACATGTGGTACTCAAAAAAAAAAAAAATTGACCTCTATTTTATTTTTTAAAAAGTACTATATTTGAAAAAATTAAACGTGGTTGTTATTTACTAATTTTACTAAATATTTTTGTCATATTTACGCTTCCCCGACTTTGATGCGATATACTTTTTCCAAAGGGATTACGCTGATATCTTAGTACGAGTAGTTTGAGACGTGATCTGTTTTTAATTATGAAAATGAGAAGGAATTATCTCCTCCATGACTATGCTTGGTTGTTTTATTTTATTAATTATGATTTAGTTTTAAAAATTAAAGAGCCAGCTGGCTGTGTGATTGGTTCAACCTGGAATTGACCTCACCTGCACTTGAATCCTTTCATTTTCTGGGGGTTTTTTTTCTCTCTCTTTCTCTATGTTCGCTTTGATTATCTGGGGAACAAGCAAGCCGATGAAGCCTCCATTTCCACAAGATTTTTGAGATTGGGATTTTTTGTTATTGAATTTCCAATTGATTTCATTCCGACCGAATCTAAATGACTAAATTTCTAGTCTTATGTTCGAGCAATTCAAAATCCAAGCGGGTTCGGATTTTATTTGTGGGGATCGGGACGGGATTTTTCGGGGAATTCACTATCCGGTGAATCCCCTTATTATTTTTTATTATTTTTGTTTAAAGGTAAAATTACTGGATAAAAACTCACTTATATGGTTTATTTCTCTTCTTAAAACATAATATTTCATTTTAATCTAATTATCCTATGCATATCACAATATGCCTACAATATTTCAACAATAAATTTGAATGAGGCAAAGTAGGGAATGTGGACGGGTACCAAGAACATATTCTCCATCCTATTTAGTAGTAAAATATTGGGGATTTGTAATGGGTAGCATATAAGTTTTCTATATTTAACAAAACAGCATGCATTTTTTATATTTTTAGATATAGCATTTTTTTGAAAATTCTCATTTTAAAATTTTCAGTATTCCCAAATTACCCTTTTCAGTTATCGCTTCGTTATTATATATCAAATATATATCACATATATATCAGGAGTATATCTGACAACATTAGTATATCAGAAGTAAATCAATAGTATATCAAAAGTCAATCAGTTCTATATCAGTTGTATAATAGTAAATCACTATTTTACCTGCTTTAACCCTTTTTCTTGTATTTTTTTGATCAATTAGAAATTAGTAGGTATTGGCATGCATGGAAAATGAGAAAAAAAATTTGATACTTACTGAAAATGAGAAAGAAAACTTGAAAAGGAACGTGAATGTCAATGTCAATGGTGACTTTCGAAATTACTGTGAATGAGAAATCAATTAGAAATTAGAGGTAAATAGAAACTTAGGGTTTTTCTGTATATCAATAATATATCAGTGATATATCAAGTATACATTGTACATATATCAATAGTACAATTAAGTCTTATTTAAAGTTTTAAAGATCAAAATGAAAGCAGCAACAATGTCATTCTTAAAAGGTTTAAATATCATTCTTGGGTATCAACATCAACATCAAATCAGCAGCAAAGTCCTTCAACCAAAAACTTAAAGGTTTAAACATCAAAACGAACCAGTAGCATAAACCAAAAGTAGACTAATAATGTCATTCTTAAAATTCTATAAAAGAAGAAGCATAAGTTCCAACAGTCTAGAAAAGCGTAAGTTTCATTCTCATATAATCTTTCGGTAAAAGCTTCAGACATCAATCTTCGTTCTTGGTGATTGTCGTGTTTTCGAAGATACTATCTTTGAAGCTTTTCGTTTTTCCAAAGACAACACTTTTGGCGTTGGTTTATGTTGTCTTTTGGGACGAACGACATCAACATTTTCGACGATGTTTTTTTATTTCATTTTTTGTGTTTGTACCATTGCTTTTATCTGAAAAAAAAATTATTTCATATATTAGTATATCATAAAACATATATTAGAGGTAATATGTTCGAAATAATTGGTAGATATCATAGTTATATAAGACGTAAATCAATTTCATATCATATGTATATCAAACATATATCAAATATATATGTTAACCATAGTTATATCAGAAGTAAATCAATAGTATATAAGAAGTCAATCAGTTCTATATCACCTATAGTAGTAGATATCATAGTTATATCAGAAGTAAATCAATTTCATATCATATGTATATCAAACATATATCACATATATACGAGGAGTATATCTGTTAATCATAGTTATATCATAAGTAAATCAATAGTATATCAAAAGTCAATCAGTTCTATATCACCTATAGTAGTATATATCATAGTTATATCAGAAGTAAATCAATTTCATATCAAATATATATCACATTTATATCAAGAGTATATCTGTCAATCATAGTTATATCATAAGTAAATCAATAGTATATCAGAAGTCAATCAATTCTATGTCACCTATAGTAGTAGATATCATAGTTATATAAGAAGTAAATCAATTTCATACCATATGTATATCAAACATATATCACATATATATCAGAAGTTATATCTGTCAACCATTAGTATATCTGAAGTCATCAGAAGTAATTTATTGTTGGTTCGGACCTGCAGGGTATATTTGTAATTTATAATGTGGGCCTCCGTTTTTTTGCCAAAAAAATGCTATATTTGAAAAACCCAAACCTTGTTGCTATTTTGCTTATTTTCCTAACTTTTTTTTGCCATATCTCAAGTTGCCCCTAAAATATTCAACGTTGAAGTAAGATACACTATTTATCAATGATAAATATATTAAATGAAGTAAGAAAATATTTAATTGAGACTCTTACTCAAAGGACTTTTTTCTGGAGGCTAATCTTCATTGCAATCAGTCGTTAAAATTCAAATAATTTTTTCGAAAAATAGTTAGTAATAAATTAGTGAGACAGGTTGGCCACATGTCCAAAATCTAAATGTACACGTCATTAGAAAAACAAATTCAGTTAACGTGTTTATCATATTTGTTTTTTAAAATTGTTTTCCAATTCTTTGATAATTTTTAAAACAATATTTTTATATTTTTAATTTAAAACTTTAAAATGTAAAATACAAACTTTAACAAATATATAAAATATAGTATTGTAAAATAATAATTCTACAAAATTAATATTATTTTAACTTAAGTATTTACTTAGTTGGATAACTATTTACAAAAATATTAGTAAATAGTTTGAGTAATTTTTTAAATTGCTCCTAAATCCATATGTAAAAAAATAATGCTTTTATTGAATCTCTAATGTCCAAATTTCTAACATCAGCAACTTTATTTCTCTCTTAATTATGACAAAGTCTTGGATGAATATTTCCACAAAAGACAAAAATACGGCACATATAATATAAAATAAATATAGTGTAATTAACTCTTACAAAATAACAAATTTGGTTGTCGTACACTCATCAATCAGATTGCTTTCGTCCATCTCATTACTCATTCAATTCAACCCCCTTTCTCTTTTAGAATTAAATTTATTTATCGATGACATTATGTAATGTTAAAAATCACAACTCTTTATACGTTGAATTGAATTACCACATTAAAAATTTAACCGTCACCGTCACCGTCACCATCACTGTCACGAATCTTTCTAGAAGGGCAGTTTCTTTTTCACCGATTGAAGAGAGAATGAAAAATGTAGCGGCCATGTTGCAGGCGTACCCGATTACTATATATATTTATTTGGAAAAAAACAAAAAAATGAAAGTCAAAGGATGACTAGGTCAAGAAAAAGTTGTTGGGGCCAGACTTTATCAAAATATATGGTCTGTAAAAAATGGTTAAAAGTAGAGGAAATAATTAATTAACTGCGGCTAGCAACAGTAAAAGCTTATGCAAATGGGGGGTTTTATGGGAAATTGAATTTTAGTGGGTGAAGGCAGCGAAAAGCGAGCGGCGCAAACGACGAAGACGGACATTCAAAGATTGTTCTCACTGCTCACCTACACTGCACGCATCACACAACCACAAACTAATTTTTAAATTCTCAACGACTTCTTCCTCATTTCTCTCTTGCTTCTGTATCACGTTCGTCGTTTTATTAATTATGTAATACATTAATTAAATAAATAATTAATTAAGAAGTCGTAGTTGCTTGCTCGTATCAACAAGATATATTCAAAACCCGACCGGTCGGTCGATGGTTCTAAACAGAAAAAAACCGACCGTTTATTTTTTTTATGTGCAGATTCGGGAACATGATAAAACCCAGCTGTAGGTTGACTAAATGAAAGCTTACATTTGGGCTCATTCAACCGGTCAACCATGCACCGGCATCAGCCACAATAAGAAATAAGAAATCCGAGTTCAGGTATGGTACGGTATGGTATCATTTTCTCATTCTAACTCTCCTTTTCTACTTCCATCTCTAATGTTCATCATCTCTTATACCCGTTTAATTCATCAATAAGGCTCAATTCTGTTTCGCTTGCATTGATGTGTAGGTGTTAATTTAAGTTTGAATTAGACAGGGCAGAAGCAGAGGCAGATGCAGATGGGGAGAGAAGAGGACCCAGAAAATGGGCTGGTGTGGAAGACGAATATGGACTCTTCGCCATCGGCGTCCACCAATTCAAGCTTCAATGGGGAACATAAACCTGTGGGAGAGAAGAAGAAAGAAGAAGAGGAGAAACCCAAATCCATTCCTTTCCTCAAGCTCTTCTCATTCGCAGATTCATACGATTTCATCCTCATGTTAATTGGAACAGTTGGAGGCGTGGGGAATGGAGTGGGCATGCCTCTAATGACAGTGCTCTTTGGAGAACTCATCAACAGCTTTGGGAGTAACCAAGGGAACCATGACGTGGTTTCTCAAGTCTCTAAGGTATACTACTCTTAGTTTTGTCTTAATTAACCATGTTGCCATTATATTCCATTGACTGTTTTGCTGAATTTTAGGTGTGCCTAAAATTTGTGTACTTGTCCCTGGGAACTGCTGCAGCTGCATTTCTTCGTAAGTAGATACTAAACTAGTACTAGAACCATATTTGCAGTAAAGTAGAGTAATAAAATACCTGAGAATTGAACTCTGCAGAGGTTTCCAGTTGGATAGTGACAGGGGAAAGACAAGCTGCTCGGATTAGAGGGTTGTATCTGAAAACCATATTGAGGCAAGATGTTGCTTTCTTTGACAAGGAAACAAATACTGGAGAGGTTGTGGGTAGAATGTCTGGTGATACTGTCCTCATTCAAGATGCCATGGGTGAGAAGGTATTCCATTTCACAATTATACATCCATCATCATATTCATACATTATATTCTCCAGTCCTTTTTCCCAATTGAGGATTGAACATCAGGAAATTGTCCTGCAGGTTGGGAAAACCGTCCAACTAATTACTACATTTATTGGAGGCTTCACAATAGCCTTCCTAAGAGGCTGGCTGCTCACACTGGTAATGTTATCTGCCATCCCACTTCTTGTGCTAGCTGGGGCGACAATTGCTCGGTTCATGTCGCAAATGGCTGCTCGTGGCCAAAGTGCTTATAGCAATGCTGCAAATGTTGTTGAGCAGACTATTGGCTCAATAAGAACGGTCGGTATATGACTCGATCTCGTCTCGTCTCTACTATTTGGAACTGGAAAGATGAAGTTGTACTTATGAACCTTAAAACTATTGGTTTTGTGTCTTTAGGTTGCATCATTTACAGGTGAGAAGCAAGCTATAAGTAGTTACAACAAGTTCCTGGTACAGGCTTATAAATCAGGTGTGAGTGAAGGTTTGGGTGGCGGAATAGGCATGGGCATGGTGATGATGATCGTATTTTGTACTTACTCTTTAGCTGTTTGGTTTGGTGGAAAGATGATACTGGAGAAAGGATATAACGGGGGTCAAGTGATAAACGTCATCGTAGCTGTTTTGGCAGGCTCAATGTAAGTGATTATTTTAATTATCTGCTATTCACAACAGTAGAACATGACATTTTCTGAAAGAGATTTCATACACAGGTCCCTCGGACAAATATCACCTTGCTTGAGTGCATTTGCTGCTGGTCGAGCCGCTGCCTACAAGATGTTTGAGACAATTGAAAGGAAGCCAAACATTGACGTTTATGATCCAAAGGGTAGAACTTTAGATGATATTCGAGGAGACATAGATCTGATGGATGTGTATTTCAATTATCCGACCAGGCCTGATGAACCCATATTCCGTGGCTTCTCTCTTCACATCCCCAGTGGCACTACTGCTGCATTGGTTGGGGAGAGCGGGAGTGGCAAGTCAACAGTGATCAGTTTGATAGAGAGATTCTATGATCCACAATCTGGCCAGGTGCTCATCGATGGCATTAACTTGAAAGAGTTTCAGCTCAGATGGATTCGGGCAAAGATTGGTCTCGTAAGCCAAGAACCAATACTCTTCACTGCCACCATTAGAGATAATATTGCATATGGGAAGGATGATACAACCAACGAGGACATTAAAGCTGCATGTGAACTAGCAAATGCTTCTAAATTTATTGACAAATTGCCTCAGGTTCTAATTCTAGTTCTAGTTCTAGTTCTATTTCTGGCATATGTTCTGTTGTGTATGTATCCTATCGTGTGCGAATATGAACACATTAAATAGAATTGATGATGTAGGGATTGGATACTATGGTGGGGGAGCATGGAACTCAGCTGTCTGGAGGGCAGAAGCAGAGGATTGCGATCGCAAGAGCAATTTTGAAGAACCCTCGAATACTACTTCTAGATGAGGCTACGAGTGCACTTGATGCTGAATCTGAGAGGGTTGTGCAAGAGGCTTTGGATAGGATTATGATCAACAGAACTACTGTGATTGTTGCCCATCGTTTGAGCACAGTTAGGAATGCTGATATGATTGCTGTAATTCACAGAGGGAAGCTGGTTGAGAAAGGTAGATCCATGTTCTTCATTCATACATGGTTTGGTAAGAAATTCTGTGTCATTCACTTGGTTTAATTTTACATTTTACTTGAGCAGGTTCGCACTCGAAACTCATTATGGATCCAGATGGTGCATATTCACAACTCATACGTCTGCAGGAAGCAAACAAAGACTCAGAACGTGTCTCCGAAGATCGAACAGAGTTTTCTATGGAATCAATGAGACAATCAAGCCAGAGGGTGGGCTACTTGAGATCCATGAGTAGAGGATCATCGGTTGGACGCAGCAGTCGACGCTCTTTATCTGTGTTTGGTTTAACCACTGGACTCGACTTCCTAGATGCCGGTGACGCAGAAGCCGAAGACGTGACTGAAGAGGCATCAAAATCTCCTCCTGTTTCTCTTAGCCGCCTTGCAGCACTTAACAAGCCAGAGATTCCTATGCTTCTCATCGGAACTATTGGTGCAGTGGTGTGTGGGGTGATACTTCCCATTTTTGGATTACTAATTTCTACTGTGATTAAGACATTTTACCAACCCCCTGACCAACTCAAGAAGGATACCAAGTTTTGGGCTCTCATTTACATAGCGCTTGGCGTGGCCTCGCTCGTGGCACATCCATGGCGAGCATACTTCTTTTCGATAGCGGGATGTAGATTAATCGAACGCATCAGATCACTTTGTTTTGAGAAGGTGGTTCATATGGAGATGAGTTGGTTTGATGAGGGTGATCACTCTAGTGGTGCAATTGGTGCGAGACTATCGGCAGATGCAGCATCCGTGAGAGCCTTAGTCGGGGATTCGCTCTCTCAGAATGTGGGCAACATTGCATCTGCAGTTGCAGGTTTGGTGATTGCTTTCGTTGCCAGTTGGGAACTGGCTCTCATCGTCCTCGCTCTCATTCCTCTCATCGGGATTAATTCGCTTATACAGATCAAATTCATGAAGGGATTTAGCGGCGATGCCAAAGTATGCTTTCAATATCAATACTTATTTGACATTGGCTCTTGTATTATTACTAGTATCATTAAATCACCATTGGTTATTTGTACTGCAGAGTATGTACGAGGAAGCAAGCCAAGTTGCAAATGATGCAGTGGGGGGCATAAGAACAGTTGCTTCTTTCTGTGCCGAAGACAAAGTAATGCAAATGTATAAAGGTAAATGTGAAGCTCCACTGAAAGCAGGGATAAGACAAGGACTCATCAGTGGAGTTGGATTTGGTGCGTCTTTCTTCATACTGTTCAATGTGTACGCCATCACATTCTACGTGGGAGCTCGTTTGGTGGATAGCGGTAGAACGACGTTTGCCGAAGTGTTTCGAGTAAAATCATCGTCTCTTTTCCTTTCTTGGAATTGTAATTTGAATTTATTTCTAATGTAATATATGAGGAAACAAATGCAGGTGTTCTTTGCCCTGACGATGGCTGCTACTGGAATTTCTCACTCCAGCTCCATGACTCAAGATACTACCAAAGCCAAGGCTGCTGCTGCATCCGTATTTGCAATAATAGACAGGGAATCAAAGATAGATCCCAGCGACGAATCTGGAACGGTATTAGGCGATGTGAAAGGAGAAATAGAGCTTAAACATATAAGCTTCAAGTATCCTTCTAGGCCGAACATCGAAATATTCAGAGACCTCAGCCTGCACATTCGTCCTGGCAAGGTTCGTAAACTCGCATTATCTATGTTACTCATAGATTGATTATATGGGTTGAGATACTCATAAATTAAATTTACCCAACCCATCAGTTTAAGCTTTTGGTTTGAACGGTGATTTATTCATCTTTAATAATATGATATGTGGTGTTTGTCTTCCAGACAATAGCTTTGGTAGGAGAAAGTGGGAGTGGGAAATCCACAGTGATCGCTCTGTTGCAAAGATTTTACAATCCTGATTCGGGCACCATAACAATCGACGGAGTAGAAATCCAAAAGTTACAACTGAAATGGTTGAGGCAGCAAATGGGACTGGTGAGCCAAGAACCGGTGCTTTTCAACGAGACCATAAGAACCAACATAGCGTACGGAAAGGCGAGCGCGAGCGAGGGGGAAATAATAGGAGCGGCGGAGTCGGCAAATGCGCACAGGTTCATAAGTGGATTACAAAAGGGATACGAGACGAAGGTGGGGGAGAGGGGAGTGCAGTTATCGGGGGGGCAAAAGCAACGAGTGGCGATCGCACGAGCCATCATAAAGAACCCAAAGATCCTGTTACTGGATGAAGCCACAAGCGCACTGGATGCAGAGTCGGAGCGAGTGGTCCAGGATGCGCTTGACAGAGTGATGGTGAATAGAACCACGGTGGTGGTGGCTCACCGCCTGTCTACGATCATGAACGCCGACTTGATCGCGGTGGTTAAGAACGGAACCATTGTGGAGAAAGGTAGGCATGAAAGGCTTATCACCATCAAAGATGGGTTTTATGCCTCTTTAGTTCAACTCCACACTTCCACTGCCACGCCTCACAGCTACTCCTCATCCTCCTCCAGGCTTCCCTAAGTTTCTATACTTCTCTCTTTCTTCACATTTTATAAAGAAAATACTTTATTTTAAGTTTAAAACTTGAGTTGTATATGTTGAAATGTGACACAAGTGGATGACCACTGCTTTATAAATTATGTCGATGATTTTGATTTTGTCTAGTTTTGTTGTGTTCGAGGTTGATTCTCCTTGGGTCTTTAAGCCCCAATGACTTCAACATCATTCTAATAGATGCTTTATCTATAAAGACATATCTTATTAATAGCTAGATGCCATAAATATATTCCTATAAAATTATTAAAAATGTTACACGAGTTGACTTAGATTATAGAGTTCGATTCCTAATTTTCAAAATTATTCAATGTTAGATACATAGCTCCAAATTATAACCAAACAAACAACAAAACCTCTTGTAGTCGAAGGCCTGCAATTTTTTAACACAAAGAAAAGAATCTAAAGAGAGGGAAACGGCAAATGTTGTTTGAGAGAGAAGTTGATCTGGTTAGGAAGTTTTACATCACAGACATTGTAACAAGACATTCACATCTTGAAATAATATTCATGTAACTTTTTTTGCGCATAAAATTTAAGTTAAATATATTTCTTTTGTTCATCTCATCAAATTTGTTGGCCTAAGTTGATCTACTGTTTTCGTGTGATGTTGTGCTAATTATTCCTTGTTAGTCTAAAATCATGATACGTTAATATTTAAGTAATGAGATTGACGATATAAATTTATTAAAATAAAAAGAATGAAAGTTAATTAATACTTTTAATATTTTGAAAATTAAATAGATACAAACCATAAAAATTTCTAACTAAATCTACACCGGTTAAATTATAAGTTTGATCATTGTCAATTCGAACATAGTTCAAATGAATAATGCCTTATTGTCATTCTAAAAATTGATGGTTTGATCTCACTCTTCCTACAATTATTGATTCCAAGAAAAAGTTTGATCATTGGAATGTAAAAGTTGTGTCTATTTAATCTATGTATTTAAAAAAGATTATCCGAGTAGGTCTCTAAATTTTAATCGTTGTGTCTACTTATTTATTTTATTTTTGAAAATTATAATATGGTTATGTGTAATGTTGGAACCGAGATTCAAACTTTTGACCTCATTGTCAAATAAGAGGTACGCGGAGGCAATAGATCGTTTGAATGAATTGAATGGAGACAGAGAATGGTGAACAGAGGCATTGGAGCTAAACCAATTAAGCCGCTTTGGTGCATTCGAAACCGACGTGTGTAACATTGTTCAAAAGTTCTAATGACATATTGATGAACAACGTTCAATACAGATAAAATTTAGAGATAATTGTTGTTCAATGTGAAAGTATCTTTTTGCTTGATTTCAAAGGTCAGCTCCTTAACATATATATAGGATAGCTGACATAAGGAAAAAGCTTTACAAGGAAAAGTAATAAAAGTGATTGAATGAAGAATGAATGTGATTGAATGAAGAATGAATGTGATTGAATATACAAAAGGGAAAAATACAGCTTGTTTATAGAGCACCCAGAAGTAGATTGAAAAGGCATGGCTTTGCTGATGTAGTGAAGTATACGTGGATTAAGCTGAATTATATTCTTCCTCAATAAATACGAATGAATTTTATCACAGTATGAAAATTTTACCAGTTTCAAATGGATGTATTTGTCGTTAGATCATATCTTATTACTGTAAAAACATATCAACAGGAAGGACAACCAAATCAAAGAGACACGAGAAATAATCTATTACATCTTAAATCAAGAATGTTAAGATTTCAAACTCAGAAGCCAATCTTACAAACTTATGTATGTGGTGAGAGTTACATTTGGGTTGAATTTGAGACTTGATAGTGAAGAAAGAGATTTTAATCTCTCAAGGAACTTATGTACCAAATGATTGGAATCAGCAGGCTCAAACATGGCACCATTGATGTTAACCACTCCTGGATTTTGACTGTTAAACACAGAGAAAATGATGGCAGGCTCATAACCAGAATTCAAACAGAAATGTAATAACCCCTTTGGAAATACCATCACATCGCCCGCTTTTAGAAAGCTCTGGAACAGTCGATTCTTGGTGTCGAGAAATCCAGCCAAAACGATGCCTGTGAATCATAATCGTCGAAAGGGAGAAGAAAACTCTTAAATCACCACTAAACCCAAAAACTTATTATAAACCCTATTCTTATTAGGTTCTTTTTCATTTCAATGTGGGATCCTTAATATACCTCTTCAAGATCGTGACTCTTTTTGGGTCATCGATCTTGATCGGATCTCATTTTTGGATCGGTTGCTCGTTTGAGCGTTTTGGACTCTGATACTATATTAATATTCACGAGTTCCGTCTTAAAACCAATTAGAGATTAGAGGAGTAGCTCACGTCCGTTATAAATCCTTGTTAGGTCATTTTCTTTTCAACGTGGGATTCTTAACATTAATGAGTTACAATTAACAAAAACAGCATCATCGAGTAATAAGTTGTACCTTGGTTCACAAAGAATATCTCGGTGGCTCTCGGGTGCGAGTGAGGGGAAACGATCGCGTCCGTGCCCAAGTCAGTTCTGGAAATGGAGAGTCCTAGAGTATTCAGACCTGAAAATTCTGCAGCCGTGAGTATGTTCACCGACGAGATAAACTGATCATCGGTATCGACAGGACCCGTTAGCTTTGCTGAGTTGAAGTCAGAAGTTGTAACAATGGTGGGGTTTTTGCAAGGGAAGCCATTGATGAACTCACTTTTGTTTGTGGCTGTTGGACAGGTATCAAAGACATTATTGGAATCTGCAACTGAGATTCCAAGACAAGAAAATAACACAAACAGGAGAAGGAAAATTAAGGAAGATGATGATGGTTTCTTCATTTTGAGTACGTGTTTGAACTTTGAACTGAGAATTTAGGATGAGACATATAAATAAATACAATTGAGTTGCAAGGTTTTTGGGGTTGCCAACAATGGAAGAATTAACTTCCCAAGTCTTGGAGTTTACTACTGGATTTTCCAGTGGATTATGTACTAAGAGAAGTGCATTGCTTAAAGCAAAATTAAGAGGAAAGTTAGTTATGTTAAAATCAACAGAGAATATCGAAATTTGTCACCATCCAATAAAGATGTCTACCCTATGCTTCTTGTAGTTTTTTAAATCATAGTTTAATGAATGTGTGCATATATATATATATATATATATATATATATATATATATATATATATTTGTTCTGTTTCTAAAAACTATATCTCCTTTAAAATATCATTTTTAAATAATAGCCAAATTTTCAAATAATTTGATAAAATTTCAAAATCGTATCTTAAAAAAAGTACACAAAAAAGGCACCTAAGTAACCTTTATAGATTTATATTTTAAAGTGAGAAAACAAAAAACATACTCAAATGGCTTATATTTTGTTTTAGCAAACTAATGTTTAATGCTTGGTTTCAGTGATAAATTAATGAAATGAGAAATGATTACTTTATCTATTAAACTATGCTTTAATTGGTTGAAAGGATTGATATTAGTATATGTTGACTTGCATTTAGTATAACTTCTTTATTAAAAAAGAAAAAAAAAAAAGATCTAGTATAACATTTTTTTTCTTCAGACAGTTGTAATTTAAATAAATGTAAGGATTTGTTATATTTCCATCCGCAACAAAATTGTAAAACGCCAATTGAATAGTTAGAGATAGAGCACAATTAATTAATTAATCGGACAACTGAATATTAATGCATTAATCGATTAAACGTGGGCCAAGCCCAAGCTCAAATTAATACAATGGCCGACAAAAGGAGATTGGAGCCCACTTACAAAGTCCAAGCCCATCGCATGCTGTCTTTTGCTTTGCTTCTTCTTCTTCTTCTTTTCCGTTTATTTTTAATTTAGAGGTGGGAGAATTTCAACCTCTGACCTCTAATCTCGAAGGGATGTCGATCTTGAAGGGATGTTATTGGTGCCATTAATCAATTGAAGTTTTAGGCTAATGAGCTAAATTAAATATAATACTGTTGACGCAAAAATTTGGTCTCTTAGAATTCCGTCAAATTCGCACTAATCTTCCAGAGACGAGACATGCAAAATAAAATAGCATTAAAGACCTAACGTGGCTTTTGCCACACAGACTCCGATGCCTAAATCAGAGTCGGAGTAGTCAAGTATGGAGAGCAAGGTGTTTAAGCGTAGCAAATAGTAGGGACTGATCTTTAGGGTTTTGTTTACTTCCCTATTTATAGAAGTTGATTCCTAATCGTTTAGGATTTACAGAAGTCGAATCCTCGTAAGGAGATTCGAACTTCTGGACCTAACGTCGGATCGAGGGTTGAGATATGGCAGGTTTGAATCGGGCTGCACAAAAGTTGAGGAGAACCAAAGGAGGGTTCTCAACCATTGGTTGAGAACACCTCGGCGCCGACCTAGTCTCCACTTCTGTTGATCCGTTAATAGACATTAAGAAAGAAGTTTTACTTTCTATTATTGTACCTGGCTCCATGCGTCAATTTTTAACCTTAAAAGGTCTCAAAGTACCACAACCATTTGAGTTGAAGCTAACCATTTCCTCTGCTTCTGTCGTTTAAGTTACCTCAGACTTCTATTAATAACATTTCTTATCATTTATGTTCGGTTTCAAATCAAGAAAGTATAAAAATGGTTATAAATCATGCAATTTGACATCCTATAAATAAATTTAAATTATGATTTTTTTTATGAGAAATTAATGTCACGAACTTTTTTTTTATATATTCACATGAAAATAAAAAATAAAAAGTTACTTATATAGCATTCACCATAATCTAAAGATATGATAGAGTTAAATTACTAATTTATTTTAAAATAATGTAAAATCAAGTAAAATACTATTATTTTAGTCTATAAATTTTTTAAAACAAAAAACAAAATTCACTTCCCTTCGGAAATAAATAAATTAATTTGAAATTCATCTCAATTTAAAATCTCTAAGTACCTTTTATATATGTAATATTGAAAATTTTAAATAATCTCCACAACTTTAACGTGACATACCTGATTTGATTGTTGAGATTACTTGATGTTGATATTGACGTACCAATTAATATATCAATAATAGAAATTAAGACTTTCAAAACATTAAGAGAAGGATATTTTTAAACTATTGAATAAAATATCTCAAGCCTATTTTTCCCTTCAAGTGAGAAATTCCGTCTACTAGAGCAAAATTTTACGAATTGGAAAAAAGAAAATATGAGAAAGAAAAAAAGGAAATTAGATAATCCGAATTTTATGAACCAAACGCGTCGCTATTGCTGGAAGGTGCGAGCGAAGCGACCCACTGGTCCCAATTCCAAGTGGATTTTTCTGAATAAAAATACAAAATTCAAAATATTAAATCATTGCAAATTAATTCATTTTGTAGAATTGGAGTGTTGTGGATGAGACGTCAAAATTAATTTTGTTTTTTTGCCCCCTTTTTTCCCTCTCTGTTTTAAGATTTTTCGTTTTTTTTTTCGTTTTAGCTTTTTCGCGAAGGCAAAAGGAAATTGTGAACGAAAATAGGATAAATTGAGTGAGGCATCTACCTATCCATCTCCAATGGCGGATATTTCGAGATCAATCGGGTCCAGATGGGTCGTATTCCTCTTCATCTTCTCCTTACTCAGTACCCATTTCTCGCATTCTGAAATCAGAATGTTCTCTGATTTGGGTTCTTTGATCTTACTCCCTTCTCTCTAGTTTCTGTTTTTTATTCGCATTGCTTTGAATTTTTGCTTCTGGGTTTGCGATTTTCGCCCTTCTGCTCGACATCGCCATGACTGTGGCTGTGCCTATGGCTTCTTGGAGCTCTGGGCTTCACTCCAATTGCAGTTCTTGGAGCCTCAAATCTTCTGAAACCCGTTTTGGAAGTGGAGTTGGAAGTGGGGTTTTGACCAGAACTTCCCTTGCTTTACATGCCAAATGTTTCTGCCTACTTCAAAGAGGAAGGTACAAGTTTCGATTGTTTGATCTGGCATTACTGAACTATAAGGGGTTGATTTATAATTCTCTTACGTTGAAGATATTTCGGTTGTTAATTAATGCTTGAACCTCTCATTCATGATATGGAAGTTTGGAGCTATAATAGACTTCTGAATTTCTCTCTATTTTATTAGTTTAGGTAGTAGAAGTGTACAAGACCCAATAATTCTCTGTTGATTAAAAAGTTTGTGCTAAATCACCACTAGATTTTAAGCTTAACTAATGGGTTATGTATGTAGTTTCAGTGCTCCCCTGTGCGTGGGTCGGATATTAATCTGATTCACTAAGCCCAGTATATGAATTATTGATATTAATCAATTGGGGAGAAAGTTACATAGCTTGGATTCGAACTCAGTAAATCTTGCTCTGGTACTATCTTAAATCATCATTGGATCGAAAGGCTTAACTTAATAGGTTATGAATAGTTATTATTATGATTTCTTTCACTTTGAAAAAATGTATCTTGAATTCTTCATTTATTTACAACTAGCTTCAGTTTCGTGCTCTGTGGTGGCATTTCATTTATGCTAAGTTATGTTTATAAGTCTGCTCTCGATTATACACCAGAAGATCTTCTTCCAACATGAAGAGCATTCCACGAGCATCATCAGCTACAGCTGTTGAGGTACTGAAGGTATCGATACATATGAGTTGCAATTGTTGCATTCTTGTTCTTAATTTTTGTTGGACCTCTCCCTCTCTTGGGAGTGGTTGCACAACAGGATGGAAGTAACGGTGATACTGATACAATTCCAACGCCCATAGTTATAATAGACCAGGACTCTGATCAAGATGCAACCGTCGTGGAAATAACCTTTGGCGATCGGCTTGGAGCCCTGCTCGACACGGTAGAATGCTAATCTTTTTGTAGTTGTAATGTCATCTTTAACATTCCATTCCTGGGAGCTTCTTACTAATTTGCGATACTAAAGGGTGGAGGGATTTTTTGGGTCGTCTTGTTTCATTGTCGAAATCACCATTAACGGTGCATTGGTTACAGATGAATGCTCTAAAGAACCTGGGGCTGAATGTTGTCAAGGCTAATGTCTTTTTGGATTCTTCTGGAAAACACAACAGATTTTCCATTACAAAAGCGTAAGTATCGAGTGACTTGTAGTATCTTAATCATTCTTGTTCTGCAGTTACTATGCTGAATTTGAAGTTGAAGCAGAAGTTCTGCTTTCCTTCTTCTCTGTCTTTCTATTTTTGGTGCTTCTTATATCTATAGATTTAGTATCCATTACTTATCTTCACATTACTGAGTTGTAGGTTATTAGAGTAGTACTGTAGTAGTAGGTTACTAGAACTCTGGATATTTTCTATAATTTATAGTAGAAAAATAAGAGTTATTTATACTTATTGTCAATTGTTACTATTTACATGGCTATGCTGCTTGGTTGGCAACTTTGGGCTTCCCTTGAAACTGTGGCAATGCCTTAAGAAATGATAAATACTTGCTAAAACTCTTCGTGGGTATATCAACGATTTTATCGTATTGTCTAAATTTGACTGTTTTACAGCTCCATCAATTAGATTGGACTTAAAGTCGTTCTGTTGTGATCTTGACTTTTGACTGCTGTGCTGATATGCAGAGATACCGGAAGAAAGGTAGATGATCCGGAGTTGCTCGAGGCAATTCGTTTGACGATTATAAACAACTTGATTCAGTATCATCCGGTATGATCAAGATTCCTTCCTGGTTATAAAGATAAAAACCTGGTGGATATCCATTTACTAGAGACCTTTTTTAAGTTCCTAAATTTTAAGTTGGTCGTTCAGGAATCTAGTGCTCAGTTAGCATTGGGAGCAGCCTTCGGAGTTGTGCCACCGAAACAACAGGTCTTAAATAAATTTTCATTTCAAAACTGGTCTCGGAGCTTTTTAATTCATATACTGTGTAGCCTTTAAGTCATAATATCCACGGCCGCATATGATATTGTTTGTTATATTTCTATTTGTGGGGGAAAATACTGACATCATGTTCTCTCCTCGGCTCTCTTGTTGCATAATTTCTCATATTAGCAAGTTAACAAGGTTGCAATTGGCTCAAATGTTGGACTTCCCCAGTTTGCCGAGTGTTTGTTATGTTTCTCGATGCTTGTTGCATCACTTGATCTAGCTATTCATTTCAATTTTCTACATTTTATATCCAGAAATATCATCATTTTCTAACTTTTTATAAGTGATCAAATACGCAGCTACTGGATGGTTCTATTATACTTTTGTTTCAGAGTCGTGAATCCTCCGCAGGCATTACTCGATTAGAATGACATTTGCTCCCTTGCCTGATTTGTTGTATGTTGCAATTCCTCAGGTTGATGTGGACATTGCTACACACATAACCATACGAGATGATGGTCCTGACCGTAGGTAATGCTCGACTGGTACCTCTGAATCTATTTGCACAAAGAGAAAGTCATTGGCAGAATGAGAATGACTTTCACAACTTCACTTGTTAACTTCCACCGATCCTGTATATGTGTAGTGGGAATGAAACCTAACAATTTTTTTTTCCTTCTCCCTTTGCAGCTTACTGTATGTGGAGAGCGCTGATCGACCGGGATTATTGGTGGATCTTGTGAAGATCATCACTGACATAAACGTCGCAGTTGAATCTGGAGAATTCGACACTGAGGTGACTATTTTCAGCACTGATGAGATTTTCGTTCGTTATTTGACTTCAGTGGTAACTGCAAGTTTCTTTATTCTGGCTGTAGGGATTGTTGGCTAAGGCTAAATTTCATGTTAGCTACAGGGGCAAAGCCCTCATCGAACCTCTTCAGCAGGTCAGTAAACAATACACATACAGATTACTGGTTAGAACATCCAATATTGTTGGTTTCTGAAACTGTATCCTCTCAGTAGTAATTGATTGGCATTTACTTCGAATTTTACAGGTTATATCAAATAGTTTACGATATTTCTTGAGGCGACCAACGACAGAGGAGGCGAGTTTTTGAGCCCTGAGGTAAACTGAAACCATAAAAATAACCTGATTGTTGTTGTAACATATCTTACCATGGTCATTCATACTCTTTTTAAGTGAGATTTGAACCTCAAAATGAACATTATGCATTCGTGAATGCGTTCGTGAGAAATGTACGAGTATGTTATTCGATCCTCAGTCGTGTCATGATGTATTCATTATCGCTCATTTGATACTTTAACAAAGTACATTACATGATACATCTTAAACGCTCTGGTTTTACCCAAGGAAAGATGAAAATAAGTTAATGCATGGTAAAATCTTGTATAAAATTCCCCGAATAAATAGCAAAAGGCTAATTAGGGAATGGATTCAAACCATAATGGTTACCTACTTAGAATTTAATATCCTACGAGTTACCTAAACAACCTAATATAGTAGGGTCAGAGGGTTATCTCGTGAAATTAGTCGAGGTGCCTGCAAGCAGGTTTGGATACTATCAATTAAAAAATAAAATCCCTAAATAAAATCTCGATCAATCAATTTCATTTTTTTCTCTAAATGAGAAATTTTATTTTCAAGGATATCTCATAGATCTCATATAATTTATGGTCTCTAATCATGTAGTCTTTTTTTTTTTTTTCATAACAAAATAATTTAACTTTAGTAAAGGTGTGAGATGGTTGAACTCAAAAACATTATATTTTCTCAAATATGGAATTTGGATTAATGGATAACAAATTCGATAGTTTAAGTAAGAGGTCATGAATGGGTTGGCATGTTTGTTCGTCCCGCCACCAATGGAGTTATAATGGTAGAATTTGATTGCAATAATTTGATTCCATTTTTCCTTAAATTTTAAAAGCACAAAAATGTAATATTAGTATATTCTCATTCGAGTAAAGTTGAAATTAGATCTTATAACTTTTCTTAGTATATATTGAGATATTTGAAGAGGTTTAAACAGGTAGAGTACATTATATGGAGCAAAATAAAAACTTCAGAGAGAGAAATAGGGAATTATTTAGAATTAGGAGAAACATCTGCCAATTTTGCCCTCAACTCCTTCCTCAAGATCTTGCCGGAGGGCGATTTGGGAATTGCGTCAATGAAAAACACCCGGTTGATTCTCTTGTAGAACACCACCTGCTCGTTTTAGTTTCACAAAATCGTCACTTTAATTCCCAAAATTATATTTTATTTATACCTAATTAATTTATTTTATTTAAATTGCGGACTATTTAAACTTATTTTATTTCAATACCTACCGCTTCAAAATAAGTTTACTTTTTACCCTTCAATTATTATCTTAAAACTACGTTATTTATTTACGGTTGAGCTACAAATTTAGTCTTACACTTTCGTAACTTTTTCCTTTCATAATATTTGTTAGGACAGTTGTAAATATGACAAAAACATTTAATAAAATTAGCAAAATAGCAACCACATTTAGTTTTTCCAGATGCAGAACTTAAAAAAAAAACGGAGGTCTAATTTTAAAATGATAATTTTATCCAAATGATATACATCTGTAATATATCTTACTATGTATGTGATATACATCTGATATATACTACTGATATGGGTGTCTGATATATTTGTAATATATATGTGATATACATCTGATATACCACTGATATGAGTGTTTGTGGAATATGTATGTGATACACTATTGATACAAGTGTCTGTGCAATATATATATGATATACTATTGATATGAGTGTCTAATATAATATTAATATGAGTATCTGATATACTATTACTATAAGTGAAAATTTGTGCTATATATAAAAATAAAAAAAACAGGTGACATATTTTAAAATACATAAAATATTCTTGTTACCCTCTACAATTTTCCTATTTTTAATATATATATATATATACTTACTTTAACCAGTTAAGCTATATTAAAATTTACTTTAAACTTTCATAGTTGTATCTTTTAAGCTTTAAAAACGGTCTCAAATTTTCAAATTTTTTTCTAAATAAATTAAGTGTTGAACATGTATTTAAACTTTTAATTTTCTTTTTTTTTTGTATAATTTTAATTTTCTATTTAATACTTAATAGGATCTTAAACTTTGAAATTTCACCGACTGAATTAGCAATTTACATTTATTCATTAAATCATTCACGATAAAATAATGACTATAATTAAAATAATTATTTTTAAAATTTGAGAGATTAAAATAAAAACAGACTAGAAACTTCAGGCATTGAAATAAGTTTTTAAAAAGTTTTGAGTAAAATAATAAGAAAAAAATAAAAAAAAGTACCTGTTTTGATATAAATTGTTTAATTTCATCTTCAGTGACTTCAGAACTCTTCGATTTCACCACAAACGCAACCGGAACCTCTCCAGCTTGTTCATCTTTCATTCTGCAAATTCAACACAAAAAAATAATAATAATAAAATAATTAAAATAAATAAATAAACCGATCACCACCGTCGATTTTAAAAAGAATCAAACGAGAGTTAACGGTTCTCACGGGACAACGGCGGCATCGGTGATGACCGTATGAGTGAGCAACAGAGCCTCGAGTTCCGCCGGCGCGACTTGGAATCCCTTGTACTTGATCAATTCCTTCAACCGATCGACGATGAAAAGCTCGTCGTCGTCGTCGATGAAGCCGATGTCGCCGGTGTGCAACCATCCGTCGGCGTCTATGGTGGCCACCGTCGCCTCCGGATTGTTCAGATAGCCTTTCATGATTTGATCGCCTCTGATGCAGATCTCTCCCGGCGTGTTTCGGGGAAGTGAGGCGCCGTTCTCGGTGTCGACGATCTTCATCTCGGCGTTCCGGACGACGGTGCCGCAGGCACCTGGCTTCATCGGAAACGGCTCTTTTGCAAACGCCAAACCCATGGTTAGCACCGGGCCGGCCTCTGTCATTCCGTATCCCTGCCAATCCAGAACAAAAACGTTTCCTCTCACTTTACAGAAATCTGAGTAATTAACTACTCAAATTATGCCACGTCTTTAAAATGTTATGTAAATTATTTATTAAAAAAAAAAACCTCATGATAATACTACAGAGCTTTTGTCGTTAACAATGAGATTGCTCCTTCTATACACATGTAATTTACGTGTTAATTACTTCGACACATGAAATCTAGCTGTCTACCAAAAAATTCCATCTGTCCATTTATAAAATCCATTTCCTTTTATGTGAAATATCTAAGTGGACTAAATTGAGAAAATGCATTAGTGGGAATTTTGAGAATTACCTAAAATTTATGAATAATTTGATATATTTAGCCTTAAAATTTATTACGATTTTTAAACTATTAAACTCGATTTATTTGATGTTATTATAATTTTGAATATTTTGTTTTGGTCTTCAAATTTCTAGTTAAATTCTTGTTTTGATCTTTAATGTTAAAATGTTTGTATTATTTTAAATAAATATTGTATCAATAATTTCAAATTCATATATACATGGCTTGAAATACTAAATTCATATGATACAGTACAAAATATAAAGTGACTGTTTCCTAACTAAAAAAAAGTGACGTGGCTTGTAAGAATTTGAAGCCAAAATATAGTTGAAGTAGTTCATATATCTCTATCTTTTTTTGTTCTTTTTGGTGTAATATTAAATGAAAAGAGTAACGATTTTGATATTTGGAAATACTTTTTCAAGTTAGATTGAAATTTTTTAGGTAGTCTTTAGACTGACAATTTTTGTTACCATTTGATTTATCGGTGGACGAAACCTGCAAAGCAAGAGTAAGCCAAAATAGATTTTCATTTTCATGTAAATAAATAAATATTGAATTAACCAAAATTTTTAATTTGTTTTATGAGCAAAAATTTGTCTTCGACCCTGACTTGGGGACCATTTGGTCGTAAGTGTAGTCTTCTCCACATCAATAAATTTGACTAATCACGAATCAAAAAGGAAAAGAAAAAAAAAAAAAGAATCCTAATTATAATTAAGTAATTAATCTTAAACAATTAAATATTAATCATCAGATATTAGTATTAGGAATTTCTGGTACCTGGCCGAGCACTGCCTTCGGAAACTTAGCTCTCACGGTATCTTCAAGCTCCTTCCCGAGCGGAGCGCCGCCGGATTTCAGAACTCTGATGGAAGAAAGGTCGTATTTATCGAGGTCCGGCGACTTCGCGATGGCGAGAACGATCGGCGGAACCACCGGCGCGATGGACACTCTGTATTTCTGTACCAATTGAAGCAGAGAAGCGATCTCAAATTTAGGCAAAATCAGAATGGTGGCGCCGGCGCGCAATCCGCAGAGGAGAACGGAATTCAGCGAGTAAATATGGAAGAGCGGCAAAACGCACAAGATTACGTCGTCGTTTCGGAAGTACAGATTCGGATTATCGCCGTCCACTTGCTGAGCCACACTGGTGACTAAGCCTTTGTGAGTGAGCATCACGCCTTTCGGCAATCCCGTCGTGCCGGAGGAATACGGCAGCGCCACGACGTCGTCTGGACCGATATCCACCGCCGGAATCTCCCGCTCGTCGGCCTGAGTCAAATCGGAGAACGACAAGCAACCGTCCGGCGGAGAATCGACGGTCATGATTTTGACATCTGGTAATTCCTCTGTTATTTCCTTTACTTTGTCGTAATACGACGCTTGCGTAATGATCAATTTCGCCTTCGATCCTTTGGCTTGCTTCGCGATCTCCGCCGCCGTGAAGAAAGGATTCGCCGCCGTCATGATCGCGCCGCGGTAGGACGCGCCGAGGAAGGCGAAGACGAATTCAGGCGAATTCGGGAGGAGGAGCATTAGGACATCGCCTTGCGCAATGCCGAGCTTGTTCAGACCGGAGGCGACCTTGCGGGCGGTGAGATCGACGTCGGCGTAGGTGTAGGAGTCGCCGGTGACGCCATTGATGAGGCAGGTCCGGTGGCCGATCTTGGCGGCGTTCTCGTGGAGGCAGTAGGAGTGCAGGGGAAGGTGTTTGGGGATGTAGATGTCGGGGAGTTTTGACCGGAAAATGAAGTCGTTCGGAAGAGTTTCGGTGGCCATTTTCTTGGATCTCGGCGGCCGGCGATTAGATTTTGAAGAGATGAAGAAGAACAGATGAACTTTTTAGGTTAATCGTTCTTCTGAGTTGGGTGAGGGCAGGGGAATTCGAACATATAGGAGCCATGGGGGTTGGTGAAGGGACTAAACGGGAATTTTCAATTTTGTTTTGGACTTTTTGGTCCTCAAATTTCATATATTGTTATATTTTCTAAAATCATTAAAAAATGTGCCCAATAACAAAACCATAGTAGTCTTAAACTATTATAGCTTTTTTAATACAATAAATGAGAGTAGAAGAGACGAATTTATGATAGAGTCAAAGACGTGTGCCAATTAGGACAGTTCATGTTAGCTTAAACTATTATAGTTATTGTTAGAATTAATTTTTTTTTTTATAGATTATTGGACATAAATGAGGAGAAAATACTTTCCTATACACTATTAAATTCAATAAAAATAGTTCTACATAAATAGGCCAAAGTCAGAATTCCTACTTAACCAATGTGCATGTATGAATAAATTTTGTTTTTTTAATATAAAATTTAAGCATTAATATAGGACATTTAAAAGTTTAGGATACAAACATATTTAAAATTTTAGTATTACCAAGAATAAGTAGAAAATTTTAAGATCAAAACAAGATATAAACTAGAAAAAATAATAAACTTTTTGTAGGGGTGTGATTCGAACTTACAACTTCTTAATTGGAAATATGTGTCAATTATTACACCGATACTTATTCGCATAAAAAATAATAAATTTAAACGCATGTTGGGGAAATGTGACATCTTTCCTGGCTTTTCTTCTTTTTCTTTACCCTTACAAGGTTTAAGAGAGAGTTAAGAGTATGTTAAAATCTAGGAAATATTTGTCATTATAAGTAGTTCAAAATAAAATAATAAATTGCTTTATGGTGCATTTTGTTCCATTTTTTCAAAACTTCTTTTAACCTAATAATTAGATGACACCGTACTAGAATGAAATCCTCCACTAATATTTGACGATTAGAATAAGAGATAGTGTTTACAGAAAGAAATTATTAAGAAAAAAAAAATTACGTGGAAAGGAGACGAGTAAGAAAAGTTGCATGTGAGTTTAAAATATGTAAAGAAAAAATACTAGAAAAAATATATAAAAAGAGAAATTGTGAAAGAAAATATATAATATTTGAGTTATGCTATGATGGGAGTAATACCATAAAAAATATAGAAAGAGTAGTTTATGAAAAAAAAAATATACATAAAATAATTCTCGAAAGAAAATTGACATAAGATATCAAGGATAAAAGTTTTAGTCAAAACTATTTGATAAAAACACGCATCAATTATTTATTTGAAAATAACTCTTTAGGAAAATACTTCTAAATTATAGTTAAACATATAAAATATTTTAGGTAAGAGAATGTTTTAGCCAACCTGGCTACCGAAGAGTTCAACTATGGTTAAAATGTTAAGGGATAATCTGATAATATTCTAATTTCTTTCCTTCGTTTTTTTTTCGATTTCTCGTTTACAATTTTTTAAGAAATGTAAGTATTTGAAATCTATTTATATTTCTTATTTTTTTATTTTTAAGAAACGTTTTCAAATTTATATAAGAAATATAAGTATTTGATATCTATTTTTATTTTTTATTTCTAAGAAATGTTTTCAAATTTATGTGGTAATTTTGGAAGCAACAAAGTAAATTTGGTTGTTTCTTATTTTTGTTTCTAGTTTTTTTTTCAAAATATAGATAAAAGTATTATTTTATCATTTTTATTTAAAAACTCCTAACATATATCAAGAGAAATAAATATAAATAAAATTTTTAAGAATATTTAATACAAACAAGAAATAATTACAAGACATGTTTTCGTTTCCTTTTCAATAAAAGAGAAATAAAAAGAAACAAAAACAATAATCAAGTCGTAATTCTATTTTTCTTGATTGAAAAAAAAAGAAAAAAAAAAGAAATAGAAACGTCACAAACATGTCTTAAATAACTTTTCTAAAGACAAGTAGAAGTTCAAATAACCATCGTCACCACTACTCTATATCCAAAGTAAAGAAAAACGAGCGGATACTATTTTTAGATATAGTATAACGAATGAGAGTAAAAAGATAGATTAAAGCACTTTCGGATGTTGGTGCAGTGACAAGAGAAGCTTGGATGTTGACATCCAAAAATCCAGGACTAACACCCAAATCCAAATTCAAACTCTCTTATGTCCGAAAGTCAAAAAAAAAAAAGATAGATTCAGATTTTGAACTAGAAAAGATCATTAATATGGTATGCAGTCAAAAGTTTACCAACCTAAACTTAGTTCAATTAGTTAAACCACGTATCTGTGATTAAAAAAATTGGTGAGTCCATCCTTCACGTTTTTTTGGAAAAGAAAAAATAGTCAAAGTTTATTTTTCCTCCATTAATTTAAAAGGGGTATGGTAACAAAATTTTAGGAGGGGAAAAAAAGGTTTGGTGAGAGGATAGGGGTTGGTGAGAGTGGGAGTTGTAGGTGGTGGGTGGGGCCCCAAAAGTCAGGGTATTGGTTGCGCTACTTTTTTTCCTAGTGCGTTTAGCTAAGCCAAGCCGAGCCCATTAATAATTATTTTTTATTTTTTATTTTTGTGGGTAATAGAATTTATAGTTTATGTTTTATTTATTAACCTAAAGAAAAAAAAAAAAAAAGGTGGTGCTTCTTCTCTTGTGCTTGATGTGGTGTCACGCTCCGATATCAAGATTGCCACTTTACCTACTACCAACGATCGTTGTCGCCTCCATATCAAATTTCGTTGGTTAAAATTCGTCCACTAATTACCTACTTCATTTCGTTTTGATACTATTAAATTTTTATAGACATGTCCGTATTTTTAAACATTTATTGGTATGAGCAGTGAATTAACATTTTCATAGCATCATAGGAACACTGTGAAGATATCAACAAAAATGTCATTAAATGTTAACACGGATATTGATGGAGAATTTACCAGATAAGCATGAGCTTAAATAAGATCCATTTTGAGGTTGGGCTGAAAGAAAGCTACCCAAAGAGAAGTAGGTGGGTAGCACGTCCTGCGTATTGGGCGGCTAAGCGTGCGCAGGTTGGCCCTTGCACTGCCGTGCGCCTATGTGGCTGTAGCATTGCATGGCCGCAACCATATACGGCCTTGTGCGGCTAAGTACGTGCACTCGTTGTGTGGTTTCAATTTCACACCACGATGCGCAACCACCCTTAAAATTATGAGATTGATTTTTCACATTACCACCTCTCATATGAATAGTTAAGGTCTCTAACCTTCTAAGATATGTCATTTTCTTTCCATTCATACTCTTTACTCCTTTCCTCTTAAGTTCATATATTGACTTAAGCATCAGATTATGGTAGGCCGGCGCTACGCCGACATCCACTCACCATCTCTTTGTGCAAGTCTTTTTTGCCTAAACTTTCGGAGCCAAGATCTTGTGTGGACCATCAACTCGTTCGGTCTTCCAAATAACAAAATTTTGTCCATCCCCTATTCACAATCCATCGAGTCACGGCTTCTCCTAGCTAGACCCAACCTCTCCTTTATCACTCGATGGTCGACCCACTGGGATTATACGATTCGATTAACCCAAACCTTCAGTCCAATCGGATTCCCAAAAATTGCATCAATAACAAATATAATATTAATGTACGTATCTGAAAAAAAAAAGAAATATTTTTCGTCATTTTAAATATTTATTATGATGTTTTATTTTTATAAATTTTTTTTTAGAAATATCCATAAACATCAACATTTAACATTTTATTCGATATTTCATGTCATATTTATTAGGCTGGAGAGAGAAAGGGAGAGGAAAACAATGGGAAATGAGAATATCATCTATTCAAATATTATTAATTATTTATTGGTCGTAACTGAAATCATAATCACTCGCAACAATAAACATTGTCTTGTTAGTTCAAGAACTAGGCAAACACTAATCAAAGCTTGAACTGAACTCGAACTAGTAATTGGAATCATCATGATGGACACAACCTTCACCTTAACACTTACCTATAAGTTAATAGGAGCTTCTACTAATTTTCTAAGGTAGTACATTTTCATGGGTCTATTTTTACTGCATTTAATAAATAGGTCAATCCTACTAAAATTTTTAAGTCACTAGAAATACATCAAAGTTAAAAGCTCCTAGGGATCGTGTGTAAGCAAATATTTTTTATTTCATTTAAATATGTGCTGAGCTATCCTCATTTTTGGCAATTATATATTTTTTTAATAATTATTTTTAACACCAAAAAGAAATATAAGTAAATCTCGAAATTATATATCTTTTTGTAAAAATGTTGCATAGAAGTACTGCAGCCAGGCCCAATTCGTAAATTAAGATTGGCCCATATTTCCAAAATGGGCCAAAAAAGACTGGTGCTGCACTGTGTCCACAATTTTTACAAAATTTATTATATTTTCCTTTAATTGTTGGTGGTTTCCAATATTGTCCATGACATTGGGTGATTTCGATTATTCTTTTCAAATGAAAATTTCTATGGTTTCATCAAAATCTTGAAGGGGAGGAGAGGGAACAAAAAGGAAGACAGAGTTGAGAGGGAAAGAGAGAAAAAAAATAAAGAAAATAAAAAATTATTCAATGTAGTCGTCACGATATATGATTGTCACTCTTATAACTGTTGAATGTAAAATTAAAACACACAATCATATATATATATATGATTATAAAATCATGACCATATTATTCCAGCGATAGGAGATAGAATAAATGATTTATTTTTTGCTATATCACCAGAGTAATTTTATAAAGTTAACTAATTATTGTCCTATCAACATAAAATATCACCTACATATGCTTTTCACTACTATAGACAACCTAAGATGGATGATAATAGGATTGTTTAACACAGTCTTAAAGATTAAAGAAGTTCTAAATGTTAACATCTAGGAGAGCCTTCCCCATCGTCCACATCCTTGCCCGCATTAATTCTCGGTGGAAAATTTTGTAGGAATCGGGATGGAGATTCCTCGCGGGGAATTCGTGCGACTGGGTTCCCAACTGGGAATTGTCCATCATTTCTTTTTTTTTTTAATTATTTTTCAATAACTATTTTTTTTTCCTCGAATAAAATTTTATATAATTGCTTAATTTCCAAAGATAAAACCTCACTTATAAAGTCTAATTTTCTCAAAGATATATTGGATTGGTGGGTAGGGAAGAATACGTAATTTATTTTAGCAGATGTATATATAAATAGGATAATAGAACTATATAAACGGGGAACGAGAGAGAGAACATATTCTCGTTCCTATCCTCATTTGAGTGGTGGAGAAAAATTTTCCCCCATTTCCATGGGAGCCCTACGGATAAAATAGACATCCTTGCTAAGGTCTCAAATACTATCTAAAATAATGTGCTTTCCCTTTTTTTATTATTTCATTTTTTTAAAGAAATTCTCAGAATTTGACCCCCTTTATATTCATCTCAAAATAAGAACTAAAGGAAAAAAGACCCTTCTCTCCCACGAATTTTCTTTTTCTAATAAAACATGAGTTAGTTATTATCCCTCCAAAATAAGAAACTAAAATGAAAATTTGGACAAAAACCCACCTCACGTTTTACTTCTTCTTTTAAAGAATATATAATTTGAACCCATTTTTAGAGGTTTATCTAATTATGAGAACTTACCCCTTTTTGATCCTTTAGCCATCACTTACACCACAGGAGAACCTTTCATTTCCAATACCACTCTGTGTTTCTTCCACTTTCATTTGCATTACATTAATGAAACGTCTATTTTGATCGATGTAATCTTAAAATATGTTTGTTTTGACCTCTTCATTTTCTTCTTTATATCATCACAATCTTAATAAGACACTTCATTCTATAGATTTGTTGAAATGGTAGTCATAATTTTTTATTTTGTGTATAAATTTTGTATTTTAAAATTATTTTACAAACAATAACTAAGATTTTCACTTTTTTAAAAATAGAACGATCAAAATAGACATTAATATAAAGATCAAAATGAATCTTTTAAAAATATAAGGACCAAAATGTATTAAAACTAAAATTTCAACGACCAAAATAGTATTTAAACATGCTTGCTTTTGTTTTTGTTCTAAGCGTAGCCAAATATTTTGACCTGTTTGATAATTATTGTATTTTGTGTTTTATGTTTTCTGAGATGTATTTGTTGTAACATACTACTATTTTTACTCATTAGTTCGTCTACAAAATCTTAATTTAATTTTGAACATAGATTAATTTCACCACTTAGTCAATTTTAAAGCTCAATTTAATATAAATTGAGATGCTGAGTAAAAATAATTATACATACGTAAAAAAAGATTTTTTTTTCATTATTATTTCCTTTCTATAACATTAATTATCAAAGTCTAATTTTCTTGATTCGGCTAAAATTGGACTAAGATTTCAATTACCCTAGAAGCTAAATATTGTTTTTTATTCGTCAAAACTCTTAACGACTTATTATACTAATAAAAAAAGAATTAACTTTTTCTGTCCAAAAAAAAAATGAGAGAATTAACTTCTAATGCACACACGTGACTAATACACTCGATTATTCTTTTTTTTTTTAAGTAATTAGAAACAATATTCCAAAAACTTATTATCACTTGAATCAAATGTAGTTTTGAAATCTCCCATTATAATTTTGTCCTTTTAACTTGGAAAATAATTGGAAGTTCCAAAAAAGCATTTTAGATCATCATAAACCCTAATAATATCTCCTTTTGAAGTACAAGTAATATAACCATTTAATTATTTAATTAATCATTCTTTTTATATAATATTTAGATGACAAAATCATCCCTGGCCACATGCCAGAAAAGCTAAGCCACTCTTGAATGGGAATTAACAATAATAAGTGATTAAATGAGCTCATTTTGTAAAGTATTACTGACATTATTAAAAAAAAAGTATGATAATTAATAGTACCAAACAAATGAGATCAATGGTGGTTAGCCAATAAATTAATTGATTTTTCTTTGATTATTCTTGATTTAGAATATTTGAACCCACCATTATGTTAGTGGTTGTATGAGATCAGGCTGAGCAAAGCTTTGAGCTATTATTATTGATATATATTTTTGGTTTCCTAAATGAAGAAATTAACCAACATAACACAAATTAAAACATGGTATAGTAAATTTATAGTTATAACTATCTTTTCTCAAATTTATAAAAATAATATTTGAAATAAGGTCGCGAGAAGAATCTTACCACATATTCATTGCCGTATAGAAATGTTTGACATGTTTGCACATACGAGCATGGTTTAGTTGTCAAACGTTGTATTTTCTTTTCCTTTACTTTATAATATAACTAATATTCTTGAAAAAAAAGGTTGACACACAATATTTTAAAAATAGAGAATTTCTTAACTTATTTTTTACATATATATATATATTACCATATCACATACTTCAGGATATAATTTCATACTATGAAATTAAACTCTTTGCCCATGTATGAAAAGTAAACAAGCGATTTATTTTAGGTATTGATTGATTTGAGATTTGAACAATAGGGATCCACTCGTAATGGCTCGGGTCTCATTTAAGTTATAGTTGCATTACCCAAAGATAAAAATACAACTAAGATATAATTAATTTGAGATTCAATATTGAAATTGGTTTATTGAGTGGATCCCTTATTAAGAATAAGTATAAATAGGAGTGTTCACGGGTTGGATTGGATGGGGTTAAAGATTTTATGGACTAACCTGAAAATTGAGGTTGGTCAGGTCTTTTACTCGAAGGATCTGAACAAAGTTTGCAACCAAACCCTTATATTTTTGGGTAGAGTTGGTTGTCGGGTTGCTAAGAAATTTCGTGAAAAACAAGTTGAGAGATGGGAGACCAGTGGAGAAGGAGATGGGGTTGGGTTGTCACCATCTCCAATGACCACGAGACCCAGTTACGTCGCTGCAGAGACTATCAGATCTACCTTGATTTCTCTCTACCAATTTGGATCTCAAACCCTAAGACAACTTTTGCGACACCTTTCTTCTTCCAACCCCCGTCGACTACGTCGTCTACAATTTGCTTCCTTGCTTGGCTCGAGCCTCTTCGATAGGAATGGTGATAGGAGTCTAAAGTGGCAGGAGAGAGGGGAGGAAGATGGAGTGGGAGATGAGGGAGGGAGAAAAAAAGAAGAGATAGGGGGAAGAAGATGAGTGGGAGGAGTCAACTAACAGAAAGAAGAAACCCTAATTGTTTATATATTGACTTTTTTAATTTAATGGTGGTTCAATTAGTTGCAAATTGAACCGAAAAGAAAAAATGTCAACCCATGAACCGAGCCGAATTTTCGATTTAACAAAAATCCAACCCAATCCAAATAAAAAAATTTCTAATTAACCCAACCAAACTGTTATAGTTTGAGTTTGGTTGTCTAGATATGTTCCGAGTCACTTGATTTTTTGAACACTCATAGACATGAAGGCTATGAGATGACCATATTAGTAAGAAATTAAATTAAGATAGAATTATTTTTTAATTGAATTAGAACAATTTTCTTTAAGATAGTGCAATAGAATATACGTATTTTCATAAAAGCTCACCTCTTAAGACTTAAAAGAAAATTTAGACTTTTCCCAGTCCCCTCTTTCAAAGGGTTGGCAGCAAAAAGTAGAAATGGAATTATTCTTTTTCCATTCTTTTGTGTTGTTCTTCCAAAGGAATTCCTGCCACCAACTTGTGCAAGCTTAGTATGAAGTCATAATAGGAAGAGCTTTTGAAATTTTCATTTGCAACCTTTTTTTTTTCTTTTTCCTAATAAACTAACCTCGATTTAGTGTTTATTTCTGTTACAGGATGAAAAGTTGATTCATTAACCAAATATAGTGATCACCACTAATCAATGTGCGAGACACGTTTTATTTTGGAATCAAATGCTAACTAATGTTAGTGTTCTATGAATGTAGAGATTAACACCAAATCAAACATATATATATATTACTCATATATATTATCCGTGAGTGTCCGGGCCAGCTTACGCGCATCTCGACTAATCTCACGGGACAATCGTCTGACCCTACAATATTTGGTGGCAGGAAACACATAAGAATTACTAATTACCAAATTGGTAGAGCAAAAACTAATGCTGAAACAAAAGTTTTTAAAAGCTCAACCAACAAATTCATCAAATTCTAGCTATGCCACACTTTACTCCAATTTTATTGTATTTCTAAAGTCAACCCCTAGCCAGTCTAATTTATAATTTTTTTTGTCCCTACATAATATTTAGATTAATAATAGGCAATTAATTTTATCTCATGTCTTCGATTATGTACAAGTTAGGAGAATTTGAATTCCAAATAGAAATTTTATCAATTGAGTTTTATCGGTTGAACGTTCACTGATAGTCTAAATAAAAATAATTATTGACGCCTATATGAATATGGTAAGAGTATAACTTTTAGTGTAGAAATCAATTATATTTTACAAAATTTTAAGAAAAATCATGTAGACCTTTAAATGACACAATATTCTTCATAATGTATTATTGAAACAATAATTTTCTAATTATAAAAAAAAAACAATTTTCTAGATGAAATTTAAATATATGCAAGAAAATATTTAAATTAATATACAATGTGAAAAAATAGATGTTTTTTTTTATTCTTTATCGTTAATTTAGCATTAAAAAAGAAAATATCATTTCAAAAATCAAAACAAAGATTAGGTAGAGGCAATAATTTTCAGACCAAACCTTTGAAGGGACTGCCTTTTTTTTTAATAATAAATAAAAAAAATTTACAAAACTAAGAATTTAGTCGTAGTTGACGAAATTAACCATTAAACCCAATCGCTTGAGAATGTGGGATCAAGTGCCGTTAGCATGTCCATTTTTGTCTTTTTCAACGTTGGTAGTTTGTTTCTTAAAGATAAAAAAGAGTTTTTTTTTCCGTAAAAAAAATTTATTTGACAAAATAATTAAGTAGTTTTCAGAAAGAAAAAAAAGAAACATGTATACTAAACGTCCCCCGTTAATAATTTTTTTTATTTTCTATCCTGTAAAATACAAATGAAAATGTCGGCACAAATTTAATATCCTATAAAATACACAAATGGAAGGTTTTTTTGAGGAAAAAAAAAATGATCATATGGTGAAGAATTGCCATCTTTCGCAGCAATTTTTATGGAATGCCAGAAATTTCAACAGTTCTAAATGACTTTAGAGGTATAATTGGTGTAAGAATATTGCTCAGAAAAAAAATTGGAGTAAAAATAATTGTAAATTTTGTAATAAACTTCTAACTTTGCTAGTCAAAGTCAAAAATAGTAAATTTAAAAAACATTCTAAGTCCGCTTTATAATTTTGAAGGTTGAATAATTTCAACTGCTCCAAATGACGACTTTTTTATTATTATTATTATTATTATTATTATTTGAAGGCATGCACTCATGAAAAACTCCACATAAATATTCTGATTTTACATGATAGATTTCCCGTTTATCGAAGTACGAAAGCAAAATGTTTTAAAAATGAATCGGAAGTTGAAATATTTTTTAGTGAATATCAACCGTTACTCTTAAACTTTGCTCTTCGAATTACTAAAAGAAAAAGAAAACAAAGGGAATTTCAATTGCCCACTTGGTGGAGTATTAAAAGAAATAAGTTTTGCTTAACTTTCAATGTAAAGTAAAGCCTACATTTGTGGCTTATGCTCATAGTAACCGTTTATGCTTTTTTATTATTATTATTTTAGTATAAAGGAATAAAAAGTTTTAAACTTTTGACGAATTAAGATATTGATTAATTTTAAATTCTAAATATTAAATAGAAACGGTGATCTAAACATATAACATTAATGAGGGGAATCGGGAAGTTAAAATATGGGACAGTAAAAGAATTAATTGAAGGTGGAGAGTTTCAGAAGAGAAACGAACAAATGAGGGGAAAATTGTGATTTGGGGTTTTCAATTTGAGACTTTTGGCCACGAAACAGTTTCGTCGCCCAAAGTCCCAAACATCGTCACTAAAACCACCAAAACGGTGCGTTTAGTTTTGACGAATATTGGGCGGGTGAAAACCCTACCAACCTTCGACGACAAAACCTTCTTTCGTCATCCAAGGGGACTTTTGGCAAAAAATGCAGGCCATCGACGATCCAAATTGAGCTGACTTTTGGCGACGAAAGCAGACTTTCGATAATGAAAGAAGGTTTCGTCGCCAAAAATTGAAATAGTGATTATTGAGAAAATAGAGATGTCTCAACCACTCTATTATATCCACTTGAACTAAGTATAGATCAATTTTATTTTATTATTATTATTGTTTTTAAGTACAAAATATTGGGGAGGGATTCAAACTCATAACCTCTAAGAGGTATATGCTAATTACCGCTGGATTATGTTCGCTGATCAAATTAATGGAATTTAACAATTAGGTTTAATTTGACTGATAAAGATAAGATTAAAAATTAAAAATTAAAAAATGACTTTCCATAAATTATTTTATAAGGTGGAGAGTTAATGGAAGTCCAAATCAAAAAAAAGTGTATTGAATATATATATTGCTTTCTGCAGTAGTAGTGTAGTACTAGTACATAAACTAAACTAACAATACAAAAAATACATAAGATTTAAAATTACAAAAAGGAAAATTAATTTCAGTTAGTCACGTGTCGGTGGCCTCCTATACTATAATAACATCCATCCCCCCATTACTTTCATTTCCATAGCTTTCTTCTCTCTCTCCTCTCTCTCTTTCTCCCTCTAGCCGCTGAAGGAACTGTGGTGGGTGGTGAGTGTGTACAGAGAAATTAATCTTCAGAAAGAAAGATTCATTTGCGACCCGGTGAGTCTGGCCGAGTTAGGCGCTATTCGACTCGGCGGCGGCGGCGGCTGGTTTTGCCGGAGGAAGAAAAACAGAGAGACGAAGACGGAGAAGAAGATTGAAATTAAAGGGTGTATTATGGGATTTTGGCAGCAGATGATTTTTCCCGTACGCCGTGTTTGGCTCGCCGTTTATGCCCGCCTTAAAAATCCCAAAAACGGTGAGTTTTTACTTTCTATGCCCTTCCCAATCAGACGAATTAAAATTACAACCAAAACCTTCTCCTCATTTATTCATTTTTTCTTAATTTTATTTTCGATTAAAAATCATAGTTATTTATATTTTAAGGTTACTTCTATAGTACTTTAGGTTGATTTTCAAATTTTTTAATTTAGTTTCCATAATTATTGTTTGATTTCGATTTGGTTTATATAATTTTAAAAAGTTTTCCTTTGATCCTTGTGGTAGAGTTAAATATCGTGAATGGTTCTCCAAAACTGAACCTATTTTCTCTTACTTTTACTTAGCCCTACACAAACTAGTACGATCAACTCATCCAATTAATTAAATAGAAAATATTAATTTATTGCCTCATAAAAGAAAGTATCACATCTCCCGATTTTTAGATTTAGTAAAATTGTAGGATCAAAGTATGAACTATAAAGACAAATTTTAAGTCATCAATTCGAAGACTAAATTCGTAATTTACACTGTATTTGACCTTTTGATTAAAAAAAATAGAACTATTAAAAAATATAACTTTTAATGATCCAAAATTTGCCGTCTCCATTTAATTTTTTTGTATTTAAATATTAATAACAGACAAAATACTCTTTCTTTATAGAAAGGAAGAGAGAATTTTATGTATTAATCAAATTAAATTTTGCTATTCATTATAATTTCTATGGGGAGATTAAATTAAATTATATGGATTCAACGGTTATTACCGGACATCAAAATATGGGTTCTGGATGAAATGATAAGATAATTTATTAATATTGTAATTGAAAATAAATCCTGTCAGTTCTTCTTTTGATATTATAAATTTTACAAAGAGAAAAAAACTATCTGAAAAGATACCGACACGTCAGCAATTAAATGGGTGATTATATAGTTGAAATTCCTTGAGTCGGTTGGTGATTAGTTCTAATCATAATTTAATTGAGTTTAGGGACATTAAAAATAAATAAATAAAGATCAAATCCCAAGTGGGAAAAGATCCACTAGACCGACCCCCACTTTAGGGGAAAAAAAAGAGAGCTAGCCCCTAAAAAATCTTTAATTGTTTTTTTTTTAAATAAAAATGAAAAAAAGCAAGATGGGAGAATTCGAACTAAACTTTAGTTTGGGTTAGATATCGATTTATTTATAATTTTCTTATTCTTTTAATTTTTTAAAGATTATATATTTAAGGTGAAAGGTTAAACTACTCATGTACGAGAGGAGTAAATACCTTATTTTTTTTCTAAAACTTTTTAAATATTGTATTTTAGTTTATCCATTATACACGATGTTAATTAATAATAATTATTTAGGATTATCCTAAAAATTCAAAGTATTAATTAAAGTGACCTGAAAAATTCCACTTTGTAAAATTGTAATTAATTAAGTAACTTTATAAAGTTGGTTTGGATAAACATCTTTTTCACTCAAAGCCTCTTTGATGCCCCCTTAGTCACAAAAGCATTGTCAATGGCTTGAAAAAGAGGAATCAACGTCACAAATCACCTCCTCTCTCTCTTTTTCTCCCTTTTTTTTTCTTTTCCCAATTACTATTGTTCTTTTAGGGGGGAAAAATGCTTCCAACAAGGAATCAGGTCCACTTGGCTGACCCTTTTGGACCACTTCTTCTGGTTGGGCATCTATATTCGTGAGTTTATTAGGTTGGGTTAAATCTCATTTGTTTGTTTGGAGAAAAATAATCGAAAAAATAAGTTATGTGAGTTTAGTGAGAAAATCTTTTTTTGAATACAATATGTGGGGATGAGAGATCGAACTCACGACCAAAGTTGGAGGGCTCGCTTTGGTACAGTGAGAAAATTTCATGGATTTTCCTTTTGTTATTGTATTTATTATATTTCCTTCCTGGGTTGGCTTCCTAATTCTTTTAATTTTAGGCAAACATTGAACATGTTTTATATGTATATATGTGCGTATCAATTAGATCAACGAGTAACTGAGTGAAAAATCCCTAATTTGTTACGATACCTGGTATTACTATTGTATTTAGTATTTGTTTGAATTAGGTAAACTCTTGGGATTTTACTTTTGTTTTGTATTTTTTTTATATATAAAATAATGTGTACTCTTTAGTTGTCATGTATCTCATGGCTAATATTTATAAAAGTACTTTCAAATTAAAATTTACATATAAGATAAACTAATTTTAAACCAGCATATTTTTAAAAGAAAGCAATGTGACCGTTAAATAGGTCCTAGCTAGGTAAAGACAAACCATTTTAATGTGCTCATAGTTCAGTAATTAATACTTGCTCTTTTCCTGGAGGTCGGAAGTTCGAACCTCCATACCTTCAAGTGTTAAAAAAGATCATTTAATTCATAAGAGTTACTAGCATATATTAAAAAAATGCGGAAAAAAAAACTTCAAACTTAATTATAGATAGTTATTAGTTTGATTATCAAAAACTAAAAACTTATGGTTATCAGACGGACCATAAATGATTCCTAACTTGTTGCTTGTGGTTAACAGATCAAGGACTTTTGAAACTTCACGACGATGTAGAAACATGCGGCTATCAAGATGTGAAGGTGATGTGGGAGATACTAAGTAGATCAGAAACCGAGCTGATAAATCACCACCACCAAATAAGGCGGAAGCACAAATCTTTTTGGAAGCCTTTGGTGTGGTCTAACCCTAACTCTAACCATGATCCAGTTAGAACAACAACTTTTCCAACTTTCGACCCAATTTCATAGGGAGACAAGTCAAGTCCTCTCCCATTTTCAAATTCCTCGAACAATAATGATGTGAAAAGCTTATGTTGTATCCTTGGCATCCTTGCTTTTTAGGCCAATTTTGGGCTTAAAGTAAGTGAAGTTTTGTAAATACAAATAATAATTGCTTCTAAAAGATTTCTAATAAAAAACCTGAAATTAACACTTGAAGGAATCATCTTCCCTTTTGTTAAAGCTGTGATGTAATGTACCATTCACAATGACTTTGGTGCAAATCCCATGTATCCCCCAAACTTTTTCTGTTTTTGTGTTGGATTTTTCTATATTAATTTAAAATTCATAGAGATTTTTACTTTCTTGGATAGTGAAATGTTGGAGTTGGAGATACAATTAGACAGAACTAGGTATGATTTAATATGGATCTAGTTTCGTGCTTTTTACGATATATTACTGGATAAGATTGTGTTAGAAAAAACTCATGAGATGAGATTGTATTTTGTAAGTTAACATTAAAAAAAATGAGCGATTATTTGACATATTTCTATATTTATTTTTTTTAAATATTCTTCAAATTAAAATTTTGAAAATTTGTTTCTTATTTCTTTTAGTTTTAAAAATCATCCATAAAAACATATATGTTTTTTGTTTTCATTTTTTAATCGGTTAATTTTATTGTTTCAATATATATATATATATATATATATATATATAACATATTTAGTAAAAAAAAAAAAAGATGAATATAAGAAAATAATTAACTTAGAAAACACATCAAACAACAAATTGCTATTTTTGTTCCGTTAAATTACAAATTTGACCAGCTTTATTTCAATTTGATCTTGTAAATTTAAAAGTTTTAATTAATTGGTCTCAATAATTTAGTAAGATCCGCAAATAGTTTCTAAATTGTTATTTTCAAACTCAAAAAATCCACCAATTTTCTTCTATTTCTTGCTGATAACATTTAGCTTATTATCACATAATTAAAAACATGTCATATATTCACTATAGTAATAACAAAAATAATTTACGAGTTCTCACTAACTATATAAACTAAATTAAAACTTTTTCAATCATATAAGAACCAAATTCAAATGAAATACAACCTAGAATAATCAAATTGAAACTTTATAAGTAAAAATAACAATTTAATATTAGAACAAACAATTAATTCTTTTTATTGTAAGTCAACTACAATGTACTATAGATTTGTTTAGATTTTAATTTTAACAAGATTTTCTTGTAAGTTAATTACATACATACGGTTCAATATTACAAATTTAACTTTAGATTTTTACAAAATAATAATAATAATAATAATAATAATAATAAATATTTTATACAATCAAAATAATTAAATAATTATTTTTATTAAATAATAAAATATTTACTAAACATGAAGCCTTAGTACATAAATCTCAACCTTTAACATTTTTCTATTTTTTTTTCTAAAAACAAAATCGTTTTTCTATTTTCTTAAAATTAAAAAACTATCTATGAATTTTACGTAAAAGTTTGTTTGTTTGTTTGTTTTTTCTAAAAAGAAATACAAAACTAATATTTAAAACACACTTCCAACGCCCCATTTTCTTTTCTTTCCCATTTCTTTGCCGTACGAGCTACGAGAAAATACAGTCATGGCGACGGAGAAGGAGATGGCCAGTAAAGCCCCGACTGCCGTATCGATTGCGGAAGCCTTCCTCGTCCACCTGATCTGCGGCTTGGGGCTAGCCCTAGCTCTCTGGATTGCTCGATACATCTACTCCACCGATCTCATCTCCAATCCTTCTCATACTCTCTTCTTGATTTGGGTATTTTTTCTCTCAATTCTCTTCTTGATTTCGTTTCCTAATTTACTCCCTGCATTTTGAAAGATTTTTCTTCTTTCTCTCTGTTCAGGCTCTTGAGTGTCCGATTGTCATCCTTCTTTACAGCCGCTACCGTCTGGACCGAGAACAATGCTCGGTAAGGTTGACTCTCTCTTGTTTCACGATAAAGTGTATCGGTTGTTCTGAAATCAGATAAGAAATTTTGAAAAACTTGGACCATCTTCTGTGCGAATTTGCAGTACCTGAAAGCTGTTACGAGAGGCATACTTGGACTCCCTGCTGGTTAGTTGAAGAAATCTCATTACCATTTGGTACTTCTTTCGATTTTCTTTTGTTTAATTAGCTATGAGTGCTTTTGAAGTTGCGCTTCATCTGTCTTTCCAATTGAGCATTCTGAGGATCGAAATATTGTATGCGAAAATCGAAGACGTGTTAAATTCAATAACCATTTCTCGAAATGGATATTGCTCAAATTTTAGGTGAAATGAGATTTCAAATTTGGTGATGTGAGAGTATAGGTATTTTTGTTCCCATGTGCGTCCACGATCACTCTCTGGAGACTACCACGCATTTGTTTTTCTTATTCATAATGATTTGTATTTGTTTGGTTCTTCTCGCTCAACTTGTCATAATGGGATCAATGTGGCCTCTATTATGCAGGTGCTGTTATTAATGCTTTTGGAGCAATAGTTCTAGGCGCTCCCGTTGGTGCTCAGTACGTGAATAAGTGACTGAAAAGCTATATTTTCATCTCCCATGGATTCCAAATTTTGAATCAATTTTTATATTTGATTGGAAAACTTATACCAGAATTTGTACAACAAATAAGGCAAGATCTGCTCCCAGCATCAGCTGGCATTTTATTTTATCACCATTATGGGAACATTACTTTGGTTTTGGTCTTCCTTTTCCAAAATAAAGCTTAATCCAAATTGTGAGTATTTCAAGTGGAATTTTACTTGGGAAGATTAATCGACAGTATCATCAGTCATGATTTGCTGTTTTATAATTATGGATATTGATGTTCCACAGATTTAAGCTTTAAGGCTAAATCACGATAATATTAATACATTTGATACTGAAGTGTTTTTGTGTACATGGTCTGAATACTTCTTCTTGGCACAGATACTTCTCGAAGACCCTTAACTGGTCACTTGTGATGTCATTGTTCAATGTGAGTAAGCTATTCTTAAGATATTTCCTTTGATGACTATATCTCTAACTATATTGTTTCAATTTCTTCCACCTTTTTGAATCCTGTTATATAGTCATTGGCTGTTGTTTTACATCTTTGTGAGATGGATAATGGGACCTATATTTTCTTTTTTGGTTTTCTCAGGTTATGGTTTTAACCCTTTAAATTAGTTAATGACTATTATGAGATTCATGGAAGTGGAGCTTTCTCATATCTGGATATTTTTTCAGTTTGTTTTGAGGATTATTATCATCGTATTTACTTTCATGGTAAATGTTGTGCTGTGTTAGAAACCCTTCCCCTTCTCGTATGGATATGTTAGTCCTTTATTGATAGTGGTTTTTGCTCGTCTTGTAGATCGTGCCTTCAGCATGTGTCTTTGGTTCATCATGGATGGACTGGCAGCGCCTATTTGCTTACACAAAGTAAGGCTCCTGATGTGTTATTTATCTCTCTTTACTTGACGTGGATGCATTCTTCTACTAGCAAAATATTTAGTTTTTAACAAAGGTAAATACAAACTCAGAATAAAATGTTTATGTAAAGGTAGTCGATGCTGTGCAATTGCAGGCCCAATGGAACTATTGATCATATGATATGCATTCCAGCACATGGGGCCATTATTGGAGCCTGGTTTGGCGCATGGCCCATGCCACTTGATTGGGAAAGGCCTTGGCAGGTACTATTTTTCCATACTGCACTTGTGTTTTTGCCTATAAAGCTCGGCCAACAAACCTCATTGACATTAAATAGTGTCATTTGATAATCTCTTGTTTCAAAGTTGATGAACTATAAAATGGTACGTCTGGGCATCCCAAAAAAAATAATGAGTCAAGTTTACTTACCTCTAAAATGTGATCTAAGCCGATAAAAAGTTATATGATAGAGATTAGTTTTTACTGCATCTATTCGTGACTTCTAGGCATTCAAAGACAAAATAATGAGTAGAGTCCACTTATCTATAACTTGTGAACTTAGCTGATACATACGATAGTACTCAATTCTTTTCGGAACTTATTCATAAATGACAATTCACTACATTTTTTCATGTGACCATGCTGTTATATTGATTTGAATCAGATTTTGGGATATGGTATCAATTTATGTCTATTTGCTACCCATATAGTTCCTTTGACAATTCCATACTTAATGGTTGTCGCCTCTTGCTCTAGTGCTCCTAATCTCGATGGTCTTGATGTGGCATTAGATTAGGTAAATTATGTTTTGAATAAATCCTAAGACCAACTAGAATGCTCTCCTATTACAAACAATAAAGAAACTAACAGAGTTAGATAGGAGTGACATCAAATAAACCAAAGTCCCTTGTGTGTGTGAAAATGTTAAACCAATCATGTAAATTCAGGTTATTTTTCTTAGTTCTCTTGCATTGCATCTATGCGAACTCTATTAAATAAAGATCACTTTAATATGCAGGAGTGGCCAATATGTGTGAGTTACGGGGCAGTAATTGGGTACTCGACCTCAATGGTAGCATCCTTGGCTTTTTCACGTGTTCGAAGTGGCTTGCAGCACGTTAAAGGAGACTAACAACCATGTATTCTGGAGACTAACAACCAAGTATCCTGTTTTAGTTAGATTATTAATTTCCCCCCTCAATTGTGGGGTTTCTTCAGGTTCATCTTTTACAGCTAGGCATAGAATTGCACGATACTCCTTTTTAAAAGTTCTCACTATTTATATTCCTTTTTCTATCTACACATGAGCTGTTTCTCTGTAGCCTGTTGTATAATGCATGAAAGAACTTTTTTCCTTGCTCCCACTGGGGAAGTTTACATGTGAATTGTCTCTCTATATGGTGCTAAAAAATGCAGATTCATCTCCCTATACACTGATCGTGAAGGCCTCTTCCCTGCTTTGTTACTCTATTTTTGTCACCGGTAGGGAATACTTTTGGTTTCATAGAAAATAATTCTCGTGCATCCCCACCCCAAAAACAGATGGATAAAAAGAGAATAGGTGAAAAAAGATGAGGTCCTGTAGATGCGAAGGAACATGATAAATTCTTTCAGGACGTTTTTTCATCTGAGGTGATTCGTCAAAAGCCATTGCAGGTTGTCCGGAACCAGCCCCCCTTCTGCTTGTGGAGTTTGTGAGTGGACTGCCCATTTTCTTTTGATAGCTTTATTTATTCGTATCCGTGTGTGTGCGTGACTTGACAAGTTTGCTTATTGCTGGTTGGTCCTTTTACCTTTTTTTACTGATTCCAGTAGTTACTAGGTCCTTTTTCCCTTAGCTTTCTTTTAAATTTTCCAAAACAGACTCTACTAATTTAATTTCTCCCACCTACCCCACTATCTTTCGAGAATGCTTTGATCATCTTTAAAGAAACTCAGTTATTAAAGTTTCAAACCTAAAAGTTTGAGCCAGGACTCTGAAAGCTATCGGTCCACATTTTACCACCAGGATCTATCTGTCTACCCTTTTACCAAATTGTTGCCACAGTTCCGTCTTAATTTATTTATCAAAAGACTGCTGCTATTTGTTTGCCTGTGTCTAGAGATCCAGTCCAAGGGGAAAATGCATTTGGCAATGAAGCTTCAAACATCAAATCTTGTTCATGCAAAGTGTAACACTGAAGCTCATGGTCTTTCACAATTGTCGAGACAAGAAAGAAAGAGAAGTTATGCTGTTAGTTGATATAAACCATATATATATTAAGCACCTTTATATTTACAAAAGTTGACTTGTGAAGAGGCACTGGTTATTCATATATAGGTAAGATATTCGAGGATTGTTTCCTTTCTTTTCTTTTTTCCTTTTTCATTTTTTCCAGTAGATACTTGATGTACAGGCTTTAACTAGACGACCTTGAACAAAATCAAAGGCTATCTAGCTCGATCATCAGAATCATCGAACAAGTTGAACAGAAACTGAGGCAGAGAAGCTATTCTAGGCAGATTAAGCAGCAGCTCACCCACTGAATCATTTCTCGACATGGCTATGTGCTTGCCCGATTCGTAGCCATTTCGTGCTGGGAAGCCTTCTTGCTTCTTGATTTCATACGCCGGTGCAGAAACTGGGCTGGCGTTGCCACCAACATCAAGGTTCTTAGCCATACAAGGATCCTTCTGCAGAAGACAGCACAGGGAATTAACCCTAGCCATGATGGTCTGTTCCCTAGCCACGATGGTCTGTTCATCGGAATCGAATGCGTGCTGAGAATCGCCGAAAAGATACTGTGTAATCCCCTCCAGGGCATCTCTGCTCTGTTGTTTTTCTTCAGAAAACATGGCACCGTTGGGTGTCATCTGCTGCGATAGGCAGTGTCCGATATGACTAACGAAATCGCTAACAGACATTGATGGACGGATTCCAGGAACTATGACTTCGTCCCATTTGTTGAACAGCCTCAAATTCTCAGATCCATCATTCCTCACTTCTTCAGTCGTGTGATCTTCCACCCCTAAAATACACATTTAACCATTCAGAATATTTTCAGCGCAAAGGATAAAGTTCAGTTTGGACACAAGAATGTGCCTACACATTTTCAAGTAGAAGAGTCTTAGTTTCTCAATGGTTCATTTGATTTCCGATTATGTCATATTTGAGATCATGCTAAGTGAACCATACTTCAATAATTTCAGGTGTAGATTCGTGTCATTACCCGAGTTAGGTGATGGAGATTGCTCAGAATATTCTTCAGATGCGCCCGCAAGACAATCATGCTCTTTCATTGAAGAAGGCGACTGATTTCCAGATGGTGACACCATACCTAAACTAAAGAAAGTAGGTCCCTCCTCACTCTTCAAATCAATTCCTTCTTTGGATTCATTCGGACTATTGGTTTTAAAATATGGACATTCTAACACAATATCAGGTTGTTGGCTTAAAAAGTTGAGCCGGGGATCGCAACGTATGAGCTTCTCGAAATGCTTGTTTAACAAGCCTTGTGAACACTGCAGGAAATGTTTTCTGCAAAGTACATGGACTAGAATCAGTATACTACGACTACTAGTACAGAATTCACATCAAAGCCAAATCGACTCATTAAGCTTCAGACTCAAAAGAACATAAAGAGACAAAGTAGATATAACTAAGTTGAGCAATCTCTTTCAATGGTTTTTCGTACTCAAAAGAACAGAAGGGAATACACCAACTACAAGGACTTGACATTTAAAATGAGGCACCTGTATCTGCTTGCTTCTCCACCAGTAAAGTCAGCTGTTGCTTGCCATAAAGTGTGCTTCTTAGGTTGCGGATTTATCTCCCTAAAGAAAAGGGGCTGTCTCGCCAGCTGCAAAAAAGAGCGAAAACACAACGGTTAAACATATGAAGAACCAAGGTGCACACATTCATTCCATAACTTGGAGAGAAAACATTGGTAACAAAAATGTAACTCACCACCACGTCCAAAGTCCCGAGACCATCCTCAGCGTAAGTCGCCTTGAGCGCGACGATATCGGACCATTGAATCTCTATCTTGTTCTTAAGATTCCCGTCTAGAAGTTCCCAGACCAACTTATGCTTGGCAAAGTAACATTTTGCCACTAGATCTCCCTCGTATCTTGACTTGTACTGCAAATTAACACAACATTCTCAACACCCCATTCTACTAAAACAAAGGAAACAAAAACCAAAATTAACAGTTCCAGTAATTAAAGTACCTCCCAAGTACCAATCTTAAGAATTAGTGCGGGGAAGTTGGAAGCCTTGAGTTTGTCCGCAGCACTAAAAGCAGTGGCTCCCTTGTGGTCCTTTTTGCTCAAATTCGCTAATTTAGCAGTTTCTTGAGACAGTTTTGCTTGAATCAAATCCAACAGTGAAGGGCTCTTTTTGAGGTTCAAACCTAAGGGGCTTGGCTCATCTAGAGGATTCGACGGATTGGACGGTACACAAAACACATTGGCATCTGACGTCCGCTTCTGCAAATTCAAAAACAATCAGAATAACCAATTCACACAAAATAAAAACCCTAAATCCAAGTTCAGAACAAGAAACACAACTGGAGAAACAAATATCGTCATAGAATAATATCATTCAAGTACTCTGTTTCGTGTTACCCCCATAAGAAACCAGAAAGAAACAATCTTCTACAAACGAATTAAAGAACAAATCTATGATTGATTACAGAAGTACAATATTGAAAACAAGAGTTTGAAGGTTCAATCTGTTGGAATTCGCCAACATTTCGGGAACTGTTCTTGCGAATTCTTCGGTTCGTTCTTCATACAGAACGAACTCCGAAGTCAATTTCAATCAGATCACAGAGAGAGAGAGAAAAAATCAGAGCAATACCTCCGAAGAGAAGTGGGGTTTGGATCGCTTGTGAAATTGATCGAGAAGGTCTTCCAAAGAATCCTCAACCTCCTGCTTCAGCCTCTTCGTCCTCGGACTCTTCTCCGTCCCCGAATTCATCAGCTGAACCATCCAGCCTCCAGAAAAAGAAAATTAAAATAAAAAACCACCGATTCTCCAAGAACTCACTCGGAAGCGAATCGCTCTGACTGAGTCAAGCAATAGCGAGTCCGTCGACAAAGAAATCTCCGCCGGAGAAAGCAAGAGCGATTCGCGAATTACAGAGTCGTCTCTTTTGTACGCAGGTAACGGCTACGTCCGATTTCAACTCGGTGGAGGAAGAAGCGAAATCGCCGTGTTCAAACTTATACAGCTTTCAGACGGCAAGTCAATTTACGTAAATGCCCTCCTTCCTTCCACGTCAGCCGCCGCTCCAGTCCATTCGAGACTCCCCGGTGGCAATTGAAATTTTCCTAATATTCTCGTGGCAGAGATAGAGAAAATGCCAAAAGGTACGTAAATTGCAATTTTTTTTAATATAATTTTTGTTTTAATTCTAAAAAATTTTAGGAAAAAAAAATGAAGGGAAGCTTTATAATCTTTTATTTTATTTACATATTAACTTTTTGCATTTAAGACGAAGTACAAATCTTTTCGCTTCACCTGAAATTTACACTCAAAATTTATTGAGAGATAATAAGAGTTTTTTTTTTTTTTTGATCTATAACTTTTGTAATTACGAGGATGTATGCATTTTTATTTATTTTTTTGCTTTGCTCTTAATTGACACTCGAAATATTTTTGCTAAACAATATCTTATCTACACACACGATTTCTACTAAATTTTTATTTGCTATTTTCATTAATTTTATTATATTTAATGAATAAGTGAATTCTAGACGAATAAAAATATTGGTAATATAATATAAAAATGAGAATAAGATGGGAAATGATTTGGTATTAGAAAGTTTTTCGGGTGGCTAGGCAATAGCGGCTACATGACGACATCCAATATTTGTCGTTTTGCCGCCAAAACCACGTGCCCGCACGTGATGGAAAAGTGGGACCCACCAGACAACGTTCTCTCTCATGTGTAAGTGATTTCGGGCTTTCCGTTTTTAGAACTGATTGGACAAAGGTGAAACGTGTCGAAAATTTCTTGACACGTAAGCTTACTATGTCCACGTGGTGCGTCTTCGGATAACGATCGTGAGTGGGCCCCACTTTTGGATAAGGTTTGCAACACCAAGGCACTGTATTTTATCTTTTCTAAAAAGAAATATGTTTATTATATTATTATTTTTTTTTGTTTATATAAAAGTAATTTCTTGATTTCGTTTTGAGAGAATCCACAAAAAAATTGGGGGAAATATTCCACTCCCATTTAGGATTTCCTTTTTTTCAGTTATAAGATAAGTTTCTCACTTGACTTTATTCTAATAGTATTTCATTTATTGTACATTATTTTATAATATTAATATTCTTTTCTTTATAGCAATTTCCCCTTGAGATAAACGAGACTAATTAGGAAAAGATGATGGAATTAACTAGTGATTAAAGAAATTTATGGATTGATAGTGGCATGATATAATATATGGATGGTATGAAGATCAATCCAAATTTTTATTTTGAGATATTTTGTAAAACTTCGAGGTGCTATAATTAATATTTAGTTGCGTGTGGAGAAAATTTTCATGATTGGAATAAATTTAATATTATTATATTTATCTTTCTATAAGGTTTGAATAATAATTAAAGAAATGGCAGTGGGTTGAATCGTATTCTGGGAGAAAAAGTTTCAAACTAAAAAATATACCATATTGAAATATATATATATATCCAAGAAAAAATAAATAAATATAAAGGTGAGGTGATGGGATCTGTTATTTGCGCTAACCAATTCAATTATACATAAGATCCTATTTTAGTAGTAAAAAGTTTTACTATTATTCTTTGCCTCTTATAAATATTGGTTAGGTTTAAATGTTTATATAAGTTAAATAATAAACTTCTTCTCATGTTTAAGATATTTTTAGATAAATTTTAAAATTTTGTCTATTTAATCTAATTACATAAAAAAATTTAATAAATTTCCAAACTTTTAATTGTGGATCCAACAAAGACGCATTAACTATATTATTGATTGTAGGATGATTTTGAATAGATTTATGCATCTGGTTGCACAGACGGAGGTGGTTTAAGATGATATGGGACTAAGTTTATATAAGTTTTTAATATTCAAATTTATATATTAAACATATTAACATTCTATATAGATAAAGTAAGTCGACCAAATAAATATTAGATATTAGTGCATCGAACAATATGAAATAAATTATAAAAAAATAAAAGAAATAAAATGAAAAAAATCTGAAAATTTCAAGCCTTAATTTGAACCAATAACAAACTTAAGCTTTAATTTATATTCTAACAATTCATAATCACACCTAAAGTTAAGAAGCTGCAAAGAGATGAAAAGTTGAGAGAGAGAAACAAGGGTTAAGTTAAAATTAGTATAATATATTTATGGTATAGTTTTTAGAGAGAATTTTGAAATGTTTTAATTGTGAAAATAAATAAATAGAAGGAGAAAGAATATAAAAGTCTCTAAACTTAATGGATGAGCTTTTAAGGAAATTTAAAAAGTTTTAATTATGAGGAAAATGATAAAAGTAAATAAATTTGAAAGATAATTAATTAAAATTGAGAAGAATTTATGGACTCATAAGTTATGAATTTTTAAAAAATATTTTCATTTAATTGAATGTTCTTTTTCAAGAGAAGATTATATATTATTAACTTGTATCAATTAAAAAAAAAATGATGTAGAACATATTCTTTTATATTCCAAATTCCAGTTATAATGAGAATCAAGAAGAGGAATGAAAATTCATTCTCGGTAAATTGTAAGAATAGAATCGATGGATAAAACTCACCTTAAACTTGGGGGGTGTAATAGCTTCAAACTTAATACCTTTGATTCCAATTGAATCACAAGTTGGATATTTCAAAGAAAAAACGTAAGAATATGGCAAAAATTGTGGTGGAAATGAGAAAGACAAGGTATTTGGTTGGAGGAATTGCCAACAATGCTTCTCCTAGAGTGCTCCAATGGGTGGTCCAAAATAAAGTTTGGTGTAATTTGGATATTTTTGCCCTCTGATCTTTAATTCTGTGTTATTTGTCTAATATATATATCTAATGACTAACTAAGCTCAACTAGGAAACTTAATTCAAGTTGGGAAAATAGCTAAAAATTTAGTTTCATCAAATATTACAACCCTGGATTGGTATCACGTGTTATTGACAAAGGGTGCCATTTCAGTTTCATCATTCTCTGGTTTTTCTTCTCCCTTTTTTGATCTCAGCATCTCAGAAGGTAGGATGTTAGCATTTGGATCAGTTGTTGGCACCAAAAACAGAAGTCCAACGGGAGCAATTCTCAACATATTTTGAATCAGTATCGCCATCCACAGATTATCGAACCGAGTCCGAGAAACCTTCAAAAGGCGCAGTAAGACACCACCAGCGCATACTGAAGAAAGCATCCCGACATGGTCGATCGACATTAGCATGGCAAAGAATGTCCCTTCTATCCCAGCAGGGCAAAGCTTGGAGCTAAGGACAATGAGAGGCATCCACTTGATTCGCCCGATCAGCTGCGAAATCACCTCGTCGAACACAATGAAGAAGTAATCAGGGATACCGATCTTCACATTGATGCGCAGGACCAACATCAAATCTAGCATCCCAGACGCACCATATAGCAACTGAGTCCAAAAAAGTAGGTCGCGGTAAGGGTAATCCTTCAACAAGTTCTGGTAGAGGACGACTCCAAAAAGTGAGCCAAATGCACCGATGGAGAGAATCGAACCTACAATCTCCTGCATCGCACATGGTGTAGAATAATCACAAACTAAGAAGCCCAGGCACTTCAGTTTGGGTAACATGTTTGTTGGACACGTGCCGAACACTCTTAACACTTCTTGACACGCATCAGACACTTGTTAGCTCAACAAATGTGTCACGACACTAATTGTACAAGTAAATATAGATCCGACACTTGTTAAACACATCAAATACTTGTTAAGTATAAGAAATAGACATAAATAGCAATATAGGATAAAATAATAAATTTTAAGAGCAAAATGCATCAAACTCATTTTTTAAAGCGTAAAAATGCATAAAATTATTGATTTTGAATTTTCTCCTGGTATAAAAATGATATATATATATATATATATATATATATATGTAAAAAAGAAAAAAAGTTGTACATTTTAATAAACATGTCATTTTTGTCTCCATGTCCTAGATTTTAGAAAAATGACATGTCAATCGTGTCATATTTATATCCGTACTTCTTAGATCACAAATAAAATGCGGAAGGAAACTGATCTAACTGAGCTTGAACTCAAAGTACCTGGGAGAAAGATGGACCTTCTTTAGCTTCGGTATACCAGTAGAACATTCCTTCATGAACATTCAAGCACAAAGCAAGTGACAAGTACATGTATATGCAGGGCCTCCAGACTTCACGGCATTGTATGGTTGCCCACACTGCCTTACTAGCATCCACCAACTTTTTGCCTACCTATACGACAAGATCGATGTTACGAAAAAGAAGCAACCGAGTTACGAATGTTTCATTTCACACCTCATTAGATAATCTTACCTGTGTATTAGTGGATTTGTGCACAGGGGATTCTCTCATTATCATCCCGACCAAAATCAATAGTCCAGGAGGAATACTCAGAAGGCCGAACACACCCTGCGGGAACAATCGATAATAAATAACAAAGATAACGAGAAAGGTACTTTGCTGCATAATATTTTGAACATGCTTGTCCTTTGCTTCTTATATGGTTATGATCAGCCTACAAAGAATAACATGAATTGTTGCAGAGAAGACATGCTAGTTACAATTAAGTTCAAAATGTTCTCCTTTTTCAAATTATTAACATTTACACTTTTATTATTTGACCAAGGCCTGTTTGATAATAAGACCAAATTATCTGTGGCAGATTGAGACAAGGCAATAATATGATGTTGGGAAGAGAAGAATCTCACCCGAGGTCCTAGTAGATGAATGAGAAAGCCACTGACTGCGAACCCGACAAGTGATCCAACCGAAGAACTCATTCCGCATAAGCTTTGCATATCACCAGCAAGCGAGGGATGGCTTATACTGTTTTGGGTCACACAGGCATCAATGGTGACATCTGCTATGGCTATTCCAGCACTTCCTGCCATTAAATTTAGCAAAACGAGTGCAAGAGGCAAGTTCTTGTACAGTGACAGCAGAAGCATAGATATCCCTCCAAGAACACCTGAAAATGATAGAGAAAATGCCCTTGCTATTAGCAAGTTATTGGCTTCATTCTTTAACATATCAGTTTATCCTACAATCTATAGAAGCATATTTTGAATCACTAATAAAGTTGTCAGTTAGGATGCACCAAAACTGTATGATTCGTGATTGAATTCTTCACATACAGAGTTCATCATCAATTTTTGGAAAGTTTTCCAAAACAAATGTAAAACGTGAGAATGGCACACAGCACTAATTCTCGAAAAGTTTCACCAACCGAAGCCAGATTCGAGAGAACTTGAGTTTTAATTTATTAAAGGCCCGTGGATAACCATTTTGTTTTTAAAAATTAAGCTTAGAAACACTACTTTTCTCCCTATGTGTTTCTTTTTTCTGTTATAAGTTCTACAAATTGAAGTCAATTTTTGAAAATTAAAAATATATATATAATTTTTAAGAATTTGTTCTTGTTTTTGAAATTCGGCTAAGAATTTAAATGTGTAATTAGTACCTATTGTCTCCAACATTCGTGAGATCTCAGCTTATTAACATCCAAAATTGATCAGAAATCTAGCATACAACTAAGCAAGATAGCATACCAAGTAAACTTAATCAAGTCAGCAGAAAAATTGCCCAAGCTTAGCGTTAAAGCTCAGTATCAGCCCATATCTGTATTTCTTCTCTTTTTCTTCTTCAGCAGAACCAGCAATGGAAATGAGAATAGAAGGTAAAAGGAAAATGCATAGAGAGAGATTATTACCAGCAAAAACAAAATAAGGCCTTCTACGGTAGCCAAGAATGGAGACAGTATCAGTAATGAAACCCCACAGAGGCTTAATAATCCAAGGAATCATGATAATCCCAAAATATATCTGCGATTCTGAGGGCTCAACTTTCAGATCATCCTTCATATAATACTGAATACTGAGTTTACTCAACCCCGCACCAAGCCCTTGGCTGACTCCATAAACAAAAATCACTCCCAAAACAAAACTCCAATGCAATTTATCGCTCAACATTTTCAACCACTTGAACGGATTCCGAATTGAATTCCACATGCCTCTTCTTTTTACTTTCTTCCTCTCTTTCGAGCGAATTCTTCCATCTTCGTCTTCCATTTCGTCCAGCGACGGCGATTTTGAAAGCTTCTGGGTTTCCGGCAGAGAACTCGAATTTGTTTCCTTGATCAATTGGGAAGCTCCATTTGTTTCATCTTCATCATCTTCCATTTGGGATTTCACAGAAGAAAGTGAATTGGGTTTGGGCTCGAGTGTTGATTTTGACTCGAGAGTTGGGAAAATGTTGACTCTGTTTCTGGTTTTCTTTTATTTTCAATTTCGGCCATTTTCTTCGACAATTCGGAGTTTTTTTTTTCCTTTTTGAGAAAACAATTCGGAGAAATTACATAATTGTTTTTTGGAGTGAAGAATACTGATTTCAGTTAAATTAGATGATAGCATTTTACAGCATAATATATTTAAATTTAATTTGATAAAATATATATTATATAAATTTGGGTTTTTCCTTTTTCGGACGGGACAAAAAGTTAACAGAAATTGAAACTCGACCAATAAGTTATTTCTAAATTTCTAATTTTTAAAACAAGGAGGGAGAGAGAGGAAAAATGAGAAATGTTAAAGCTTTCTTTTTAATTTTAAAAGCCAAATTGTCATTTTTATTAATGAGCGAATTTTTTTTCGTGAAAATTAGAGAGTTTATAAGTATATTCTATTTAATTCACTCAAACGAAAAAAAAAAAGAGTTTTAACGAGTTCCTTCAAATTTATACTATCTATTTTAGTATTTTAGTACACGAATATGGAATATAGAAATTTGACCCTCTCATCTCAAGAAAAAATAAATAAATAGAGTCCATTAAACACATCATTTTAATATTTAATTTTTCATGTTGATAGTAAAAACTTTATGAAATCACGATGGTAAAAGAATCATTTGTGTCTAAAGCAAGGGCAATGTCTCCTATTAGTGTGACTATTGCATCTGTTTTCCATCCTTCGAAGTACATTTCCTTTTACAGTTTGATTTTTTTTTTTTTTTGGTTAACTTATTACTAACATATTAAATTTTAAAACAAAATTCACTCGATATTAAAAGAATGGTGTAAAAAAATTAAATCATATATCATTTTTTCAAAATACATTAACATTTTTAATGAGTCTGGATTTCATAACAATTGACCAAACTCCAAACTTTTAAATGTCGAATTCAAGGTAGATTTCCAATTAGCTAGTAACTCAGAATAACTACATGTTTGGAAGTAATTTTCGGAACCAAAATCAAATCTTTCATTGCCAAGATCACTACTATTTACATGAACTATTACAATACATTTTAATGACCTAAGATTATTTAGTTAATGAATTTTAACATTAGTGCAATTTATACTCTTCCCAACCTTTTAAAAAAAGGGTATATTCTAAGGATAATCTACAAGAGTCTACTGAATATAGGATTCAAAAGTCAAAGATTTTAGGTGAAGCAAAAGTAAAGTAGGGTATGAACAGTAGTCAAAGATTGTAGGTGAAGTCAAAATAAGGTAGGGTATGAGAAGCAGTTCCCAACCATCAAGTATTATCTCACAGCAATTTAAAGATTCTGATTGAAGTTTTAATGTAAACCATCATCACATAAAAAGAAGCAAAGGAAAAAAATAAAGAACAGATTAATGCAAGGAGGCAATGTTTATGACACTCTGCTACATCTTATATAAGTCATATGTATGGAATCAAAATGGATGAATGAACTTTTTGGTATATAATAATAATCTTCAGTTGATGATTTATAAATACAGGTCCCACCCAAAGAGAAGAACCAATACATGAGAAGGTGTTGTAACTCGAGGAGGTCTTACGTATCATAGAAATTTCAATTTGCCTTTAGCCAGAGAAGCCTTAGCATGCTCCATACGACACAGTTCTTTCTGAGCTCCAGTCAAACCCGAACAAGACGACGCGGTAGCCCCTAGAGTGATTGCAAAGTAGAGATAAATTGTGCAAAGGAAAGTCAAGAGTGCCAGCGCGGTTAAGAGGAAGCGATGCCGATTGAAGAGAACAGACCAACTGCCCAACTCATTTGCAGGAAACTGCTTTCTGAATGATGGGGACCTCCTATGGGGAGAGGCTAGAATGCTGTCAAGAACCATGTTCTAGAGCTCTAATCTTCCCCTGTGGTCTCAGGTTTAGCACCAAACACGGAACCGTCTACAAAAGCAAAAAAGTGACCATTTTTAGACGGATAATCTAATCACAAGAGCCATTTTCTTCAACAAGTGTGTTTCAATAAAATAAGAATCCATCAGAACAGATGAGAATGTAACAAAGCATTTTGAAACAATATCATCGAAAGCTAAGATAAAGAGTTACTTCTTGAAGATTGAAACCGACAGATTTGGTGATTCATAGGAAGATAAAATGCAAGTTTGAAACGAAGCTTGTATCATATATTGGTAAATTAAAACTTGTAGATTTTTTTGAAGTTGAAGGCTCGCCGGAGAAACTTAAACAACAATGACACGGCAGAACAGAACTTTTAACTTGGTATCAAGGGTGATGAACTCATATGTCAAGAAACAATTAGACTTGAAATTTCCATATTTTCAAGTTAACATTATGTCTCAGCTATATGACTCAAGCTGTCTCTTCTAAGTTTCTGACCCGTCCAAATTTGGAGTCAAAACAGGAAAAAAAAAATTATAAATAAATATCACGGATCTTTAGGCAAAAAGCAGCAAATAACCAATATAAATCGACCTAAACTAAAAAACTTCCTACTCATTCCAAGACAACGAATTGTTCCATTAAACCATATGCGGGAGTTAAAGCAACATTAGGCAAAAGCCGAAGAGATCCCAGGAGTCTGAATATAATTTCTGTAACCTCAAACAAGCAAATTGTTTATGATTAAAACTCCCGTGTTCAGACGCCACATCTGATATTATCAGCCGACCTAATTCCAAATCCATAAACATTGCTCATGCTCTACAATTAAAAACCAGATTATACAAACGAAACATCTCCACATCCTCAAGAATTTGTTAAAATGCATGCGAATTCGTAACAGAGTGAAAATCACTCTACAAAATGACGCCTAAAACAGATGGAAAATTCAAATCCGATCCATTCGATCTGAGCCTTCTGGCAACAATCAGCTCCAGCAAACAAAAATGATGGAAAACGCAACAAACACCGCGACATTCGGTAAAATTCGACGAAAAACCAAATGAAAGAGAAGAAAAACAGGGGAAGACAAAAGGCTTCTCTTATTATGCAGGAAAAAATGGAACCATAAGACCAGATCTGATAGAGACGACAGATTTACAAATTACAAGAAACGAAAGAGAGAAGAAACAAGAAACGAATCTTACAGTTGATTAAAGAGGACTGAATTGGATGGAAGCGCCAATGGAGATGGGAATTTGTTTCCCGGTTTTTGCTGTTCTTCGAAGAGAGAGAGAAGGGTGTTTTGGCAATTGGCAGGACCGCACAAACAAATATTTCTCCGTGGGTCACGGTTTTAGAAAGGTTACAAAATGCTCGGGATTGGCTGTCCACGCTCTTTCTTTCGCCTTTTGGAATCTTTTTTTATCAATTGACCTTCTTTTTTTTTCATTTTCTCTTTTTTTTTTTCAATTCCAATTTGCATTTTCTTTTCTTTATAATTACAATATTCAACTGATATTTTAAATTACAAGTTTAATTCTAAACTTTCAACTTTGTAAAATATACTAAGTTCTTAAAAGACTCGTTTTGTTGGAAATTCGGATTCTGTTTTTTCTTTTCAGATTCACTAAATCAAATGGATTCAGCTAATAGGCATTTGCTTGAGATTCGTTTTTGAAAATTGTTTTTGGATTCTGAGAAATTCTGAAAATGACTTTTTTATGTTTTCAATATTTTCAGATTCAGAATTTGAAATTTTTAAGATGCATAATTACGTTAAAAAGATAAAAACTTTGATAAAATATATTACTTCATATTATAAACTCATTTTATGCTTGTTAAAATTGAAACATGTAAAATATAATTGTATTCTAAATTAAATAACCAGTAAAATAATAATTATACAAAATTCATAAAAAATGTTAATAAATTAATTAATATAAGTTTAGATTATACTAAAATTTAGTTTGTAACTACTTCTAATTTACAAATATATTGCTAAATAAACGTTGAACAATTTTTTAAATTGAGATTCAATTACCAAATCTGCTACCAAACACATATCTGAAAACAAAAATATAACTACTCTGGTTTTCATTGAATACCTTGTTTTCAAATTTTTGTTTTTTATTACCAACCAAATGCACCCTAAACTTTTGAATGTAGTGTAGGTTCTTGAACATTGTCTGAGAGATACATGACTTATAGATTTTTTTTTTAATTCATAAACCTATCTAACATAAAATTGAAAGATTAAGGTATTATTAGACACAAAATCGAAAGTCTAATGATTTGTTAATGATCTATTAGAAACAAAACTCGAAATTTATAGACCTATTACACAGTTCTCTTTTAAGTACAAAGAACTATCAGATAGAACCTTAATAGTTTAAGGACTAAATTTGTAATTTAACATTTGTTATTTTATTTAAGGTTGTGTGTATTTAGTTACTTACTTTAAAGTTTTTTTTTTAATAGGTGCTTGAACTCTCACTTTTGTGTTTAATAGTGTCTTTTGTTAATTTTTTGGGTATGCTTATATGTCACATTTGTTTATATTATTTTGAGGACTACATGGTGAGCTAATATCGAGCTGGGCATGAACCATTAGATACAAAAGTGAAAATTCAATACCACCTATTAAAATTATTTCTGAAAGTTCAAAAATCTATTAAAGTGCATGAATTAAACAGATATTAGTTTGAAAAAGTTCAATGATCAAACTTATAATTTTAATAGTGCGCCTAAACGATCTATATTTTTAATTTTATGAGTTTTATGTTTACATGCCAAACATATAGGCATATACAATAACATCTTGCCACATATTTCTCAAATAAAATTGATACCAAAGTTGCTAAAAACAAACTTAAAAGTTGAACGAATTGCTAAGAACTTTTTATGAAGTATTAGACCAAACTTGGTAACTTAATCTTAGCCGTTGTATTTCAAAACTTTTAATCATATTTTGACTAAATTTTTCCCCGAATCTCTTTTCTCCTCTCCTTTGAACTAAAAAGGGAAAATAGAAAACCTGACCTAAAATTGTTATTTTGTTATTGAATTAGTTTTCATTTGTAGGGTTAGCTAGCAGTTAAGCTCTAATACCTATATATGAACATGTATATTTCATGTCAATGGAATAAGAGATTTCTCCACGCAAAGCTATCATTCTTTTTTATACGTTTCAACAACAATAGTGTCTTAATATACAATCATCAAGACCAAATGTTCATTTTCTGTATGACAATGATTTTTAGTCTTTTAAGATGTGTAGTTCAACAATTTATAGGATGCTTGACATAATATCAGTGGCAAATAAAAGATATAGGAAAATACTACAGCAAAGTTTGGCAAGTTGTAACTCTTTTGTGATTGTTGATAGTATGGTCGAATTTTCTAGGCTTGGCAAATTTGTTTTTGAAAACCTTTTTCGAATTCTATCATCCAAATAACAAAAATTCTAAAAACAACAATTTTATATTTTCAATGTTTCTAGATTTTGAAATTAAAATCGTAAAATACATAATTACATTAAAAATAATAATAATAAAAACTTCGATGAATATAATTTATCATGTCATAAACACATTTTTGAAAATACAAAAAACATGAAATACAATTCTATTTTTCATTAGATCACAGATCACCAATCAAACAAACTAAATTTCTAGCAAACATGACTCTCGCCTTTGGTGACAACTTGGACCTCTTTGGACGGTTTTCAAAAGCAATCAAGACACTTAAATGAAAAAGATATGGTAAAAGTTTACTTGGTTTGAATAGCTGCAAGATTGGTCAAAGATTATTTTGCAGTGATATAAAAATATCATTTAGAAAACCATTTTCTAATTTGAAGAAAATTGTTAACATTTTGAAAATATCATTTTAAACCTATATTAATCAAATGATTTTAAGAAATTATTGTTCACTTAAAACTAATATTCACGAGCCCATAATTTTGTTAAGAAAAACAACTCAATTGTTTCTCAACTGAGCCGACTAAATATAATTAGATACAACATTCCAATAACCATGATATATAGATGTCAAAAATCTGTCAATATTTTTCGACAATAATATTTACATTAAACAAAAAAAAAAAGGAAGAATTTTGAAATCTTAAGTTCTATCTCCAATGCTAACCAGTTAGCAACAAATGAGACATAAAATTCCAATTCTCTAAATCGAAACGACCATGCTTGAAGAATTAATTTTCCTAATTTATTAGTACCGTATATAAAATGCAATGCAAAGAAGACTCAGAAAGTGAAGAATGCTGTGACAAGGTTACCAATTCATCTCAGCACCAAAAATAATGAATCCAGCACGGTTAACATTAATCGCTCATTCGTTAATCATCAAAATCTCCAGAATTCTCCAGTAAGTAGTTAGCTGCTAGTTCCTCATTGCGATCACACGCCAAAAATGCCTCGATGACTGAGGCTCTATCAAATCCCATTGCCTCGAGCTACAAAAGGGAACAAGTAAAAAGCTAAGTACATCATAAATACAGTTTAAAGAACTCAAGGAATATAGAGTTCATACTCGTTCAATGGCTGCCTGTTCAGCTGGGGTGACATTAATGGCATGAGGCATGTCCTGCTCAGCCTGCTCAAACATATCTCTGAAAGAAAGAGAGAGAAAAAGTTTACAGTTCTAAATACATAGATGTAGCGATTGAACGACATCCTGAGTACAACACTGTTTTACGGATGACAATTACCTATCAGATAGAAACGTAACCTGATCCATTCGGGCTTTTAAGCATGATTATTACTTTACAGAGACAATAAATAAATAAACTGTCCAGCCTAGGGTCGAATGCCGGGTATTTACATACAGCATCATGCTCAAATTCCATGCTTGTGGAGTGGTGTAATGCCAAGTTGCTCTGGATGGGTGATGTAGTTTAACAACAAAGATAAACGGTAACAAGAAGAATGCAGAAGATTCTCCTTTCATTAATACACCTGACTTGATTATCTACTATTATCCCCACACAGGGACCTTACTTCAGAGAAGCACCGTGCATTGGAGTTGGGAAAAAAAATCTGAGAAGGGGTTTCTAGGCAATGGATCATGTTTAGATTAATAATAAACCATGATTAACGACAACAAAAAGGACCCATGACCAATCACATCTGAAGAACTGCAGAACTAGGAGGTTTCAAGTTAACAAGATCTAAAATTAACCAGATGACAGCAAAGAAAGACTCACCCCTCAAAATTGTCGAGAGGTTCGTTAATTAACTGAAGGAACTCTGCATGATGATCTTGAATGAGTCTCAAGAGCTGGGGATTCTGCTTGCCAAGTTCTTGAAGCATGGGCTGCCATCAGAAGCAAAAGATTTAACTCTTGGACAAACCATGACAAAATTCACCAAGTAAATTGCAAAGCAGAAGGCAGAAGGGTGTATACCTGTAAGATCTGAGGATTTGTATGCACCATCGTTCGCAGGGCTTGGAACTAGAAAGTGAACAAGGAAATGATAACAAATATCATTCAGTAACTACTTCACATTTAAGTTGTATTCAAATCCATAGCCCATAAGCAATAAAGAGAACAAGATTTTGGCAAGCATTTGTTCAAACGATATGGATATAATCGACTGATATGACTGAGCTAAAGCAATCCACATATAGAATCTTTAACTGATTGGAAGGCCTTCTTGTGTTAGTTCCTTGGGAGGGGGGTTATCTCATCCCCTGCCCCTAGGTTGTTCTTTTTTGTGAGTAATACAAGTCTCAGGTTTCTTATAAAAAAAATGTCTATGACTTTTTAATTGCTATACTTTATTTGAATCAATGCAGAAAGGAGATGCAAACTAACACAAGTATTTGTTGTAAGAAGACTTCGAAGTCCAAACAACTTTAGATTTTTAAACTCAATGCACCAAAAACTCTAGTATAGAAAGCTAACGAGCTTATCAATCAGCAAAACCCCATAAATGATATTCCACTAGTTACCTGAGGATTGTTTCTAAGGAATTCAAGAGATCCAAGGTTACCACCACCACCACCACCACCACCAGAAAGGGCCTCCTGCACGTGATTGCCACCCATTAAAAATAAGTAAATGCAAGCAAACAAACAAAGTGTCCTTCTTCATGCATCCAAATTTTCACCTGAGGAAACATATTTAAGGGGGCTGTGTTAGGTGCTCCAGAGGCAGGTGCAGCGAGAGATGCATCAGTTTCAGTGGCTTGACCAGAACCGAAGCGAGCCACTGGGACTGCAACTTCTGCTGTTTCTGGAATACCCTGAACACGAAGAACACCCTCGGTGACTGGAAATATTCAAAACAGGTTTCAAAAAAACTCACACATTACGATTTAGACATACAGAGTACAAGTAGTCCACTGCTCGCTCTGGATTATTATAAGCAGCTCTTAGTGCACGAACAACTGTTTCTCTGTCCCAATTGCCACCCCCCATATCCATTATTTGTTGAATAGTCTGTTCCAGGTTATTACCAGCGACCAAATTTGAAGCAGCTTGACCATATGTATCTGTCTGCACACTGCAAAAGATCCCCAAAAAAAAGTCTGAAACTTTCTCACCAGCAAGCCAATTTCTTCGTACATTAAACCCAGAGAGGAGGAAACATATTGCACGTAGCCTAATAATATCAGCTGTTGGTCCCGAATCACAATAGTTTACAATCAAGAACTCTGAAAAAAATACGTTCAGTCTGTAGCTTTTAATATATTTGACATTGTTATAGCTTAGATATATTCTTAGAAAATAGTATGTGGTTTATTGGCCAATTCCGGCCTCTTGAAGTTAAAAATATATCAACAGGAAATAGAAGCCATACTTATCTGCCACCCTGTCTGAAGTAGATGTAGTGTTCCTAGGGGCACTAGAAAACAAGAACAAAAAAGGAATATGGATTATGATTATTCAACTGATCAAGGAAAAATGCATAAAGAAGATCACTCTTGAGAAACTTACGACGACGGTGCTTGCGTGGGAGCTTGGAGTGCAGGAGTCGGTGATGGTGTCACTTGAGTTGTCGGAGTTGAATTTAAAACTGGTTGAGCTACAGGAGGGCTTTGAGCAGGCTGCAAAAAAAAGGTTCCAAAGGAGGTTAACATGAGAAAATAATAACCAATTGGCAACGAGAATGAGCAAATATTACCTGAGTCGAGGACTGCCCTACTGAGCCTGATGTTTTGCTCTGCAGTAGAAGCAAACACATTACAATTAAGGCAACAACATGGAAAGAGCATGACCATATTTGACATTTCAGCCATCTATTAAAGTCCAAATAAAACCATATCTTTAGAGACTTCTTGTATAAAAAAATTATAGGACCAAAGATTACCTTGCTGAGCATTACAACTAGAAAGCCCTCTTCGGATACTTTGTTTTCTGCCAGAGTACTTTCATCTTTCAGAACTTTCCCGTTGTGAATCAATAATTGCTGACCACAAGGATAATTATCCTTTCCTTGTATATCTTCAATATTTTTCTTGACAGCCATAACCTTAACCAAAAATTATATAATTAAAAAAATAATAATAAAAAACCCATTTAAGTCTGCCTGTCAAAATCAACTAGTACAGCGGCATCCTCAACAAGCACAGTCCGTTCCACTACATTTTGGGGTTCTCCAACTCGTGTTCAAACAATGCGAATCCAGCAGATCACGGCAAATACAGATAAACAAATTTCTGGGGATCGTCGTTCAGAAAGAAAAAGCAGCTTCCAAATTAAGTAACACAATAAACCCTAATTTAAAAATCTTTTCAGTTCCAAACAATTCACCTCGTAGTTTCACATTATTCCAATTCTATAATCATAATTTTAAAAAATAAACAAACAATTAAAGTAATCGCGATGAATTAAACTAAGCTAAAGAAAGCCAGCTGGTCAATGCTTGCGTCCTCAGCTACATTAATAAATAAACTGCAAGCGCAAACAGTCGCATGAAGCAATCGAGGAGGGAAAAGAAAAGTTAGAACTTACGGTGTCGGTGGGCTGAACCCTAATTTCGAAGTGGCTTCCTTTGAGAGTCTTCACAGTGAGCTTCATTTCGACGAATTAGGAACAAAAACGACGGCGTTTCAGGGGCAAGGAACCTGAAACGCAGCAGAGATCGGAGAGAACCCTAGATTTGGCTGGAAGAAGACCGCGACCGGAGAGTTGGGCACTAGCTTTCCCTATTTCACACTAAAAATAATAGTACCTGTGGGCAGCGCACGTGACAAAATATAATGGACGAGTTTTCTTTTTTTCCAAGAGAAACTTGAAACGAGCTAAAGATAGATTTTAAGTTTTTAATAATTTTCAAAAGGTTATACTTGTATGTGTTTGTTTTATTGTTTTTTAGTGTTTTTTAAACCTAATATTTATTATTTAAAATTATAATTTTGTAGAAGGGAAGGGAGTTAGCTAACGCACCCTTGCTTAATAAACTTTTCGAGTTCTCGGATATTTTCTTTCATTGATCTTGCCACTTAGAACTTGGTAAGTAGGTGTCTTTTCTAAATCGTTGAGCCTAAAGACATCAGACACGCATAAAAAATCATTTAGATTTAGATTGAGTTCTCCCTAGGAGTCGAAAGCTGACAGTCCTAAAGGTATCGCATTTAATGGCGGCATTCTAATTTGATACGAATCCCCACCTCCCACAACTATATGAACAAGAAAATGTTTATAACCATAACCATATAAACAAGAATATACATAACTGTAACGATATAAACAATAATACAAGTAATTTTGGAGAATGAAGCATTTTTATTTGAGTTGAAGTAATTACCTCGCAGGAGTCACCTGGCCTGGGCGCGACTCTTCTCTCCTTTTCTTAGACGATATCCTCTTAGTCCATGAATATTAAAATAGATTTTTTATGAGTTTACACAATACATGAATTTACATATATTATAATTAATTATTAAAATATAAACTATTTTTAAAAATAATGCTACTTTAATTAGTTTTTCCAAAGTCAAGTTATCTCTTTGGTCCAACTTGGATGTTTTCTTAACCCTAAATGGGTCTTTTAACTTCTATCAACTTTAAACGACAATTTTATATCCTTCTACCCTATGCTATTTCTACTTTCCATCAACCACAATAATTTTACTCTAGTAAAATGGATAGCAAGCTACTTTAGATATCTCAAATGTCATCAAATTGGGGCAAGTCTCTTTCCCTAGTTGCTAAGAAAATGAGGGAAAAATATCTCGAGATATGATTTAAATTTATTTGTTTAAGTGTCAACATAAGTATAATTCAACGGTAATTTGTACATACTCCTTTTGTCGAGGTTTGGAGGTTCAATCCTCTATGTTTCCAAATTATTGTAGTCAAAAGGAAAAGAAATATCTATTTGTTTGAGTAAATCTTTTTTAGTAAGGAGTAGGTGACCAACATGAACTTTGAATCTATTATCTCTCAAATTATCTTAGTCATGCCCAAGCGATGCGATAATCGGTATATATCTCAAACTAAAACTAAAAAGTTGTGAGTTCGATCTCCCACCTCAACATGTTGTACTGAACAAAATAAAAATAAAAATTTCTCAGTCATTTGGACCAATGAGCCCCATCTTTTTTTTTTCTTCTTCTTCTCCCATGTCCACAGTCATTCCTTATTCTTTTGCAATTTGTGTAAAATCAGCTCGTGCTGTCAACTAGATGTGGTAGCCATGGGGTGGTTTGGCACATGGTGATCGCCTCACTCAACTCTTGAAAAATAGGTGCTAAGTATATATTGAAGTTTAGTTATAGTAACAAAAACAAAGTCGTAATCTACCTATCATCACTTCAATACTCGCTAAACAATACCAATAACTTAGAAATATTAATTAGCAACTAAAAAAAATTAGATAAACGATTTAACAAAATAAGGCTTGAATTAACACTTGGTAACAAGTAATTTTAATGCCTTAGGCCAAAGATTCAGCACCTAATTGTGAGTTACTTAGGAGAGCGAGATTATTCATACAATATACTTCCTAAGAAAAAGGAAGGTGCACATTGTCAAGGTAGGTATTAACTATCAATTATTTTAAGTCTTTCTTAACCCTGTTTTTATGATCTCAAGATCACTCTTATTCAGTGTTATCGACTCATTCATACTGATACTATTTGTAATACCCTAAAGCTATGATTAAAAAATTTTAATAAGTACTAAGTCACCAAATAATTCATAATCAAATAAAAAAAACAAAATACCTATCTTTTAAAAATTAAAAAGTACTATTAGTATAAATAATACGGATTAAATATTTCCTCTAATATTTTTAAATAAAATACATTATATTTGAGAATAAAATATATTTTGGTTAATTATGAAGAAGCGATTAAATCACAAGTATATAAACGTTTGAAAATATACATTGAGACTCTAAATAACCTCTACTCAATATTGAATGTAGAAGACAAAACAACTTTTTTTTTAATTTCTAAATTAACTCTTCTTATATTTAATGAATGTAATCACATTTAATATAAAAATTATATAAATTAACTCTTCGATCTTTCTTCTTTCAATATTTTTTCCTTTAATCTTATTTTCAATAAGTATTTTTTCCGTTCACATATATAATATTTTAATATTCTACCATCTTAAATTGACGATGTAAATAAAATAAAATCAAATTCAGTAATGACGATCTACCAAATAAAACGTAAAACTAATCAGACTAATCACAATATATACAATCCAACATTTATTCGGTGAATTTTAATAAAAATTTATCTTCATCCAATCATCACATATATTTATTCTTAGTAATATTTTAATATACTGTAAATACTTTTTTCATTTACTGCATTAATTACTTCCAAAAAAATTAATACCTGCATTCAATTATTCTAGAAATATATATCTCTCGAGGAGGGTGCTGATTACAATACAAGTGATCAATATACAGGTTAAGTAAATGATAAAAAAAAATCAAAATTACAAAAATTATTCCAAATTAATTATAATATAAATATAAAGATTATGAAAAGGAAGATAATTAATGACCAATAAATAAATAAGAAATTTTGAGTGAGCAGAAACAAATGGCGGGAGACTTGCATGCAATTTCATACAAACCTTTGGTTCTTCAGAGTTTTAAGGGACCGATCCGATTTCTTCGCTCTGATCTTTTTTCTCTCTCTAAAAAATTTTTTCAATCAGAGTGAACAATTCATACACAAAAATCCAGCTCTCTCTTCTCTCTCCTTTTCCCCCAAGATTCACGAGAAAGCGATCGAAATAGCGACCTTCCAAAATCGAATCCCTTAAACTGGTAATCCTCATCCTCCCTCATCAATGCATTATTACCTTTTTAATTTCCTTTTCTATTTCCTTTTTCAATTCCGATATTATATGCATATATAGCCAATTTGTTGATATTTTCAATTCCGTTAGAAACGTACGCGATCAACCTTCTTGTTTCTGTTTTTCAATTGCAATCCAGCTTCTTCACCATTTGATTTGTATTTACCATTCGTTTTGTTCTCCATCGGTTTCGCAGTTTTTGCAGGTCAATTTGGTGATAAATCGAGCTCGTAGAAGTAGAAGTAGGGCATTGAGATGGAGAGGAAGACTTATCCGATAGGACAAGAGTTCTATACTCTGTATGAGGAGGTTGGGCAGGGCGTGAGTGCTGCAGTCCACCGTGCTCTGTGTAAGCCTCTCGACGAGATCGTCGCCATCAAGATCCTCGATTTTGAGCGCGAAAATTGTGATCTGGTACTTCTTACGTATTCATTAAATGACCTCTCTGTTTTCTTTTGTATTCTACTGCTCAGCGATTTCAGAGAACAATGTATGGTAAATTGCTTCGAATTGCAATTTTTGTTAACATTATTTATATATATTGTTAATAGTGTGAAAGATTAGCTGCTATGCGTCGGGGTGCTTCTAAAATATCAATTGTTTTTTTTTATGTCGGCGGGGATCCAAAATTTTCGATTGAGCAAATGGATTTTTCCTGATAAAAAAAATTTGATTCGAGCAAGGTTTTGTATCCCCTACCTGGCGGACGAACTAAAAACTATGCTATAAATTATAATCAGAGGGGTAACATGTTATTATATTTTTTAGAAAACCCGGATGGCCTTGCGACTGAATGTATTTCAAGGTGTAAATTCATTTTATTTGTTGAAATCGGGGTGATTCAATTTGAGTGATATAGGTTGATGTGGAAACTTTACCATGTAAATTTTCTTTTAGTAAATAAAATGGTAATATTGACGAGGCATGAAAATTAGAGGTCTGCAAATTAGAAAGCGGCTCAGATTGATAACTTGTTCTTTATCATTCATGACGGAAGAGAATTTCTGTTCAAGTTTTCTTTGTAAATGGATTATGGTGATTTTCTTCCATTACGTGGAGATTATGTTGCCTTTCACAATTCAAAGTGCTCGCATTGATATCTTGATGTTTCTGCATACAGATGTACTTGTGATCTATTTGCTTAATTCTTATCTATATTGTCACAGTCCTGATACAATTGCTTAACTTCTTAATTGTACCGTCACAGGCTAGCATTTATCGTGAAGTACAGACAATGATCTTGGTTGACCACCCCAATGTTCTTAAATCACACTGCTCCTTTGTAAATGGCCACAATTTGTGGATTGTTATGCCCTACATGGCTGGGGGTTCATGTCTTCACATATTGAAGGCTGCATATCCTGATGGTTTTGAGGAAGTGGCCATAGCAACTATATTACGAGAAGTATTGAAGGGCGTTGTATATCTTCATAGTCATGGACATATACATCGGGATGTAAAAGTGAGAATCGAAGATCTTATATACCAATTTTGATGTATTATGGTGTCTCTCAAAGTACATTGGTAATTCCCCCCGTAAGGCAGTGGTTATTAGTTATATAATTAGAATTTATCTCCATCTTTCTTCAGGTTCTTGCTAGTGTGTCCATAATAACTATTTTATGCCGTCCAATTCTGCTGACATGTCTAGTAACTGCATAATATCATGAAGTAAATGGAATAATACTGTACATGAGGCAGAATTAGAAGAAAGGAGAATAAATGTTATGGATGAATGCTAAAGTTGTCTTCAAAAGAATTTGTTTCTTTCTTCATCCAACTTGATGTGAGCAGAAGAGAAAGTCGCTAATATCAAGAACTTACAATTAAAGTTGCCTGTTATTTGCCAATGATATGGAGCTGAGTCCGAATGGTTTATTATTTAATCCCCCATCTGAACCATAACTCACTCGTGTTCCATGAAGTTAATGAAATAAGTAGCTAGGAACTCCACTAAATAACACTCTGATAAGGAATAATATTTAGCTTCTATTTTTATTTATTTATGATTTATGATTCATTCATTATAGGCAGGGAATATTCTTATTGATTCACGAGGCGCAATCAAGCTAGGGGATTTTGGTGTTTCTGCTTGCCTTTTTGATTCAGGCGATAGGCAACGTGCGAGGAATACATTCGTGGGGACACCTTGCTGGTATATATACACTGTTATATGCATCTATATCCATCGAGTTTCTAGTTCTATCGTGTTTGAATCGTTGAGAGCCTTTATGATCTCTTTACTGGAATGATTAAAATTTCAAAGTTTTCAGTTTCTAATGAACAAATGGTTGTATAACAGAATGGATTGTGATCTCTCATCAAGGCAGTTTTATCACTTTGTTTCCTAATAAAAAGCTGTCTCTATATTTCAGGATGGCACCTGAGGTTATGGAGCAACTAAATGGTTATGACTTCAAGTTAGTCTTTTTTCTTCATGAATTACTGTCATAATCCTCCCATAGTTTTTATTCCTTTCTTTCCCTCTTAGACAACAAAGTTGCTTACTAACATTGGTTCACAATATTTTTGATAGGGCTGACATCTGGTCTTTTGCCATAACTGGTTTAGAGCTTGCCCATGGCCATGCTCCTTTCTCAAAATATCCTCCAATGAAGGTGCACTATTATTGAATATCATGTGCTATTACTTGATCTTTCAAAATGTCAGAATTTAACATATTGAGTGAGAAAATGGCTACTATAGGTTCTGATGATGACCTTGCAAAATGCACCTCCAGGCCTTGATTATGAGAGGGATAAAAAATTTTCGAAGGTACAGTTTTTTAAATTTGGATTTAGAATGTGTTTCAAGTTGGTGTAGATATGTATAATGTTGATTCCTTGTTCCTCTTCTCAGTCTTTTAAGCAGATGATTGCTAGTTGCTTGGTAAAAGATCCTTCAAAACGACCTTCTGCAAGTAAGCTGCTAAAGCATTCATTTTTTAAGCAAGCCCGATCAAGTGATTACATTGCACGTACCCTTTTGGAAGGGTTGCCTGTTCTTGGTGATCGTATAAAGGCACTTAAGGTTGGAATTTTATTTTGATAATACGAACAAGGACAATTCCATTTTATTGTATTTGTTTAAAGTTGCTTATTAAGGGCAATTTTTTAATCACAGAGAAAGGAAGAAGATATGCTTGCACAAAAGAAGATGCCAGATGGAAAGAAGGAAGAATTGTCACAGGTATGTATACTTTTTTTTTTTTTTGATGAAAATAAGAATGTTGATATATTGACTAATTGTGCCATAATGTTGTGGGAGCTGTAAATTGTCGACAGAGTTGTGTCCTTGACACAGTTAGAATTTTCTTTCCCTAGTCTTTACACATCTTTTTGGTAACTTACACAGAGTGAATATAAACGAGGGATTAGTGGATGGAACTTCAACCTTGATGATTTAAAGGCTCAGGCAGCTCTGGTACTATTAAATCGTTCAACATTTATTCTTCTTCTTCTTCTTCTTTTTTTGGCAACATAAATGATCTTGAGATGTTATGATATATGTACTATTTTGTTCACAATTAGGTTCAGGAATTTGAAGAGTCCATAAGTGAAATCTGTGAAGTAGGGAGCTCCAATTGCTTGTCTGCACTTGATGTGCAAGAAAAGAAATTACAATGTCAAAATTCTACAGAAATTTCAGATATCGTATGTTAATATGCTCTTGTCCTTTTGCCAGCATGTTAATATTTTAATTTCGGTTCATAACAATCTCAATGTGTTTTCAGGAAGAGAATGGCATGATGCGGAGTCAATCAGTTCCTTCACCCTCCATTGACTTCAAAGCTAATGACACAACGTAAATCATTTGTTGCTGTGATTCAGACTATCATTTCTTTATATATTAATGGTTTCTTAGCCTATCAATAATAAATTATCGCAAACTTTCTTGGAATATATTTGAAAATCCTTGTTTTTGGTCAAGTTCTAAGGCTTTTCCTGGTCCTAAGTATATTAGCCAGATAAAAAATGTTAACAGCAGCATTTTTCTTTCTTAACCAGAGATGGTAGTAAAAAAACTATCAATGATTCAACAATTTTTGGTTCTTGCAATCAACATCATTCTTCGCCCCGCAGTGATAATCAACACGAGAATGGTTCCAGTGAAGAACTTCATTTGGAGAACAGCAAAAGAACTTTGGGGAATACTCCTAATACTAGCCATAGAAGAAGTATTTCTTCTAATATCACTATTCAACAAGAAGCCAATTCACCACTAACTAAACGGGAGAGGTTTGTTTTTGTAGATTCAGTGCAAATTTTAAGTTAGAGTCTGACGAATTGAAATTTTAATTTAGTTGGCATTATAGATATTAATTTATTCATGTGAATTACTTGGAGAAATATATTTCTTGAGCTATCACAGTTCACTGAAATTTCATAAATACCCAAAATATTTCATGCTTCCATACTTGTGGTCTATGGTGTTGTCTCTATTCTTGAATCATTTTCTAGAAATATTGTATGATTGTTGCCAACAACATTAAATTGCTGATTTTTGTTCTTCGCATATGACTTTGTGTTTGTGTGAATATATATGATTGTACTTTATTGAAGTTTTAAGCTAAGTTAGGTGGTCCATGAATTTCCTTATTGTGCACGGATAATGAAAAGAACAATAAAACCACTATTGCAAATTGATTTCAAGAATCTACAGAAATCTAGAACAACCAGATGGGAAATGTAACCAAAGATTATTCTTTGCAGAAAAAATCTTGAGATTATTTCAGTTCATAAATTAAAATTTCCTCTCAGCTGGTTATAGTTTTTCAGAAAGGTTTTTACCTTCCGAACTAACCACATTGGAAAACAAGACATAAATTGGGTAGACAGACATGCATAAGGTGATTGTCAGCACTGTGCTCTAAGCATATAGAAAAAGGGTTCTATGGAATACATAAATTCTTGATCTTCCTAGCATGTATTAGCAAAAGCTAAATAATCTCCCCCTCCATCTTTTAAAAGGTGGAGTTCAGATTTTTAAGATTGGTAAGAGCTAGTCCCTTTCCTTCAGCCTACTATGGCCATTATAAAATAGTTACTTATAAACTCTAAGCCAAAATTGTTTTACATGTATCTTTGTTCTTTTGCGATTAGCTCATTTTGTAAACGGATACTGCTATCAGCTTGTTTGTTATTATTATTTTGAAACATTTAGCCAGCACAAGGATTATCATGTCTGTGTTTTCAAATGAAAATCCCCTTCTGCATGAGTTTATTGTGATGCCCGGTTATCACATCAAACATTTATGAATGGGAGTTCATGATGGATCACTTTGAATTTTCAGTTATGAGATAGAAAAGAATGTTGCAAATGGCGGTGTTGCAATAGGAATAGTTCCTCAGGCAGCGGTAGATGACGTGCTTCATGAATCGCATTCTAAAGATTCCAAGTCATGTATGTCTTTAACTATATGACAGAAAAGTTATTTTCCTTGATTTCTATTGTGGGTAATCATGTTTCAGTCTTATGTTTGATTGACGTTCTTTAATAGTAAGTCCTGCAACAAATGATGAGGAACAGGATGAGAAAGCAAAGGCACCAGTTATTCAGCAGAAAGGGCGTTTCAAAGTTACTTCGGAGAATGTTGATGTGGATAGGGTAGGTTCAGTAATCTGGAGGATACTCCTTTTCTTAGAGGCTGGATTACTCAATTTGTCTGTTTCTTTTCAGGCAGCTGGAGCCCCTATTCTGCAAAAAAGTCACAGTATGCAGGTTGGTAATTTGAGGTTGGCATGATTGTTTGTGTTCATTTGATCTTTTTTCCCCCTATCCTTCTCATATTGTAATATTTTAAGATGCTTCAAGAGGTGTAAAACATGTTGTCTGCATTTGAATGTGTTCTACTAGTACAACTTTGTTGTAAGTTTATTATGGATCTAAGAAAGATGGTACCCTCAGATTTCTATTTTATCCCTATCACACCATGTTCCCTGTTGTTTCCTCCCTCAAAACCTGAATTTACTCGCGGTTGAAGTAAAAATAAAGGCATGAAAAGAAAAAAGTTATGGGAAAGTTTTTAAGAAAATTACTGGAGAATCCAAAAATGGACCAGTATAGATTGATTTAGAGATCATTCAGTTCATAAGGCTATAGCATGTTTATGCGTTGTGACAAAGGACCAAAGTTATTATTGATATGCTGTATATGTATTTGCACTTTAATAAGTTTATTGCTCCTAAGTCCCAGGATGCCGGTTATGCAGGTGCTTACCTCGAATTCCGCTACTACTACTTCTCTACCTTCTAATCTACCAACACCTGCACTGTCACCACCTCTACCTTCATCGTTGGATGCTATACCAATTTATCCTAGATCTTCTATGTTTCCAGTGTTGCAATCTGTTTTGCAGGCAAATATTCTTCAAAGGGTACGATTAATGAATTAATATAGCATATTGTCACTTGTCAATTGCTGAATTTAGTCTACCGTTCCTTGTTGGATCAGGATGATATTTTGACTCTAATGAGGCAAGTCTCAATCGGAGAATTTCCAGGTTTGAATTTCTCATATATTCTCTTTAGAAGTGAGGGTAGGTTCCATATTTATTTCAGTTAACACTTAAATTTAACCTTTTCTTGTTTCCAATGCTCAGCTGATAGCACAGTTGATGTCTCAACGGCACACATAGTTGCAGTGGAGAAATCGTTGGTATGTAAAAAAAAGGAGGATAAATGAGCGCCTGAGTCAAATGAAACATTTTTTGATTAGTGCTTCTTATCCTTTGACAATTTACGTTTTGGAGTTGGGATCTTCAGACCATAGTGATGCATGCATTAATGTTGGTTTCACATACAAGAATCTTCTGCTCTGATCGGTTTGATAACGATTTTGTTTTTTGTTTATAGAAATTATGCATGCTTTCTCACAATTTCTTTAATATGTTTTTCGTAAAAATACATTTGAATTCTTAATCAATTTTAAAAACCAAAACCCAAGATTTTACTCAATTTATTAACCATTTTGTTTTGATCTACGAACATCTCTCTTTGTTTTGTTATCTACTTTTTTAAATAGGTTTTCAAAATCTAAGTCAAAATTTTGAAAGAAGAAAAATTAAATTTTAAAAAGTTATTCTTGTTTTTAAATTTTAACTCAAAATTCAAATGAATTTTCAAAAAATGTGATAAGCATGCCAAAGAAATTGTGAGGAAGCATGTATGATTTCTAAAAGTAGAAAACGAAATAGTTACGAAAGAAATCTACATTTTTTAGTTTTCACATTTTAATTTAGATTTTGAAAACTTTTTAAGGGGGATATAACAAATTAAAAAAACAAATAGGTGAAAGTAGTGTTTATAAGCTTAATTTTGAAAAGTTAAAAATCAAAACCAATGACTATCAAATGAGTCTTGAATAAATGAATTAAGAAAATGGAATTTATAATGATCAAATAAGAGATCCTATGAGATAAACATGCTGTTTTTCTGTTGGATGATTGGAGAATCATTATTTGCAGCTTGAAGCAGCTCACGAAAGGGAGAAGGATTTACTCAACGAAATAACTGACTTACAGTGGAGGTATGTTTGTTTACATGCATCTTCAATTATTTAGTAGCTAAAAAACGTTTTCCTAAATTAGCTTTTGGGTTTGTATGTGTAGGATATTACGTGCGAAAGATGAAATCCAGAGATTAAAATCAAACAATGCTGCAGGTTAATGGTTGATCTATTTATTTGAGTTGATAATATCTCTGGGGATTTGGACCTACATAAAGCCTTGAAATAACCTCCTAGATGTACAATATTATAGAGAGAAAAGAAAGGTAAAATGTCATCATATTGGGTGTACTTTTGATTGATATCTACTCAACATTCTGAATAAACAACCTTATGTAGATATCTTCATTCATTTCTGCAAGAAGATAGTGCAGATTTAGTGAAATTATTGTTGGTGTACATTATTTTAGTGTAATTTATGAATCCTAATTTAAGTTTTGAAAACAGTTCATGGAATGTTTTAATATCTCTCTTCGAGCTCCCCCCCAAGATGTATGTATGTATCCATTTCTTAGAAGCATGTTTCACTTCATTTTCAGCCCAGTTTTGAAGTTTTAACTTCTTAAACTAGAAATTGTTTCTGAGTTTTGATGTGAGGTTTTTCAAGTTTCATGGAATTCATAATTGGATTTAGTGAAGTTAGACTAGAGATGAACCAGTTGGAATTTATGGAATTTTATTCCATAACATAATAAAATGATATATTTAAAATTTTGTTAGCATTTGTGAAGATATTATTTTGTCATTTTGTGTGGGTTTTTAAACATATAAAAGGTGAGATTTTACATCTTGTTTTCTATTAATTTTTTATTTTTTTAGTTTTGTAAATTTGAAAGTAGGCTACGGTTATAATATATGTAATTTTGCTTATTAATTTTGCATTTTTCAGCTCCATCACTATTTATTTGTTAATCTAAACATGGTTATACTGGTTAGAATTTAAAAATAAATAAACGAATAACACTATTTATTTACTTTCTAAAACAATATTATATTTACCATTATATATTGATCAAACTAGCAAATACACCTAAACAAGAGCGAATAAAACAATAACAATAATTGTCAAAGCGAATATAATTAACTAAGAAGTTGTGAGTTCGAATCTTCCTCCCAACATGTTGAATTAAATTAATTCACCGCTAAAAACAGATAACATATTTTTTAAGTGAATAATTAAGTAATTATGACGTTTTAAAATAGCAGTGAATAGAAATTTTTATAAGTGAAAAAATTCAATCCTAATAGTAAAAATTAAATCCTCAAATTTACACCAATAAATTTCTGAAACCCTTGAATTTTAGAAACTTAAATCTAATTTACCCTATTTCTCTAAACACTTCATTATTTCTCTACTTTCTCTCTCCCTCCGTGATTAAACTGTATTGAAGATTTTATGAGAGATTGTACGGGCAGTTGAGAGAAATAGCAGTCGTTCGAGAAGCTTGAAACCCAAATCGTAGGGAGAAATTGTGATTTCACTTCTGGGTTTTGGAGAAAAGCTTGGGAAATCGGTTTCCAATCCTTTGGCTCCGAAGATTCCGATGGCTTTGAAGCCGTTGCCGCCGTGTGTTTTCTCGAGCATTTTCTGCACAACCATGAGCTCGTTTTCGACGCCGTGCACGGCGGATCTGTCGACAGTTTCCGAACCACCAAGAGATTCTAGCTTTGGATTCTGCAGCTCGTCGTTTATGGCTCCGGTGGTTCAATGGCGTATTTAGTGTGGGGTGCGGGTGGGAGTGGGAGTGGAAGAAATTTTTTAAATTACAGAAAGAAGGAAATATTTAGAGAAATATAATAGAGTACTAATTTTTAAAAATTACTATATTATTTCATATTTATACCATTAAAAATTTAGGATTGCAATTTCTCACGTTTGTAGGGTTTAATTTTTTAATTTAGAAAAAATATGAGGATTCAATTTTTATACTTAAAAATTCTAGGATGTAATTGTGACCACTACCATGATTTGTGTAATTTACCCAAAATAATATTTATATTGAAAATAGACCTGATATAAAAAAATATTATGAACAGGATGTAAAATTAAAACGTGGTTAATACGAAGTAGTTGAAGTTATTTTATGATTTCAAGAATTAAAAAAGTGCAACCAAAAAAAAAAAAAAAGAAAGAAAACAATTTCTTGGATCATTCTAAACCGACCATCGTGCTCTGACAAATCATTTCATAATCAGATTGTTCTTTCTACTCCCTAAATTTGTTTGCGTTTCCGTTAATTTTGTAGTTTCTCAAATGTAATTAAAATAATAAATATCAAGATTTCAAGGAAAAATAATAAGAAAGTGAAAAGGAATTTTAAATGAAAATAATTAGAAAGAAATCATCCATCATCATTTGGGAAGATTATTTTTGTTAATATTATATATTTTAATAATATTTTTAAGAATATTGAACTTCATGATAATAGGATAATTTTAATGGTACGGCAAATGGGAGGAAGAGACGATTTCACCTAAAATTTTAATAGAAACAAAAATAGCACTTGCAAATATGGCAAATCAAGATTAATTAATTACAAATACTGCTACAGTATCATAAATTTACAAATATAACGAAAAAGAAAAAGACTAAAATAGCCTTGAAATGTCTATGTTCTATCAGTAATAGTCTACATTATTGATAGACTTTATCGTTGGAAATGACAAATGTAAATTGACCTAATTTTGTCTCACATGGAATGGAAAGAATCGAAAGGTTAACGTAAATGAGTGATTAAAGAGAGAATTGCGTAAAAATGTCTATGCACACAAAAAAAAAATTGCTATATAAATTACAATCTGCAAATATGGCAAAACTTGTCCAACTCTAACGACGACAGCATTGTTTGAGAAGATCATTGAGGCCTTTGGAGTTGGGCCTAATGAAGAAAGTGATTTTGAAGCATGAATTCACCTGAGAAAAGCATGATGATCCACATCTGTGAAGGAAAATGAGAAGGCTCTGAAAATTTTCCCAGGAAACAAACACTCCGTCCTTCTGCAACAGTGAAGAAAAAGAAAATGAAGAAAGAAAAAAAACAAACCATTCCCAATTCCATGGCCATGGCCACGTCAGATATCTCATCAACAAGGGTTGACCTATTATTCAACTTTCAACCCAACAATTTAACCAAAAACTAAATCTCAAATCTCCCTCTCTCTCTTTTCTTTCCTTCTCTGTCTAGTGTCTATCTGAATTTAAGGGGGTTTTCAATTAAAAAAAAAAACATTCTCAAACATATTCTGATTTTATATTCTTTAAAAACAATATAGCAAAAACCAAAAACCTTATGAAAATGCAGGCTGGACTACCAACTACCAAGTACTCATTTTAATAACTTTCTTTTCATTTCCAAAAGTGAATTGTTTTGGAGACAAATTTTCCCTATTTCAAAAATTTTTAACAAAAAATAATCTCTCCCAAAGTGTGTGTGTATATATAAATTTAGTAAAGATCCTCAAAATGTTTCTAGAAAAAAGAGAAAACAAGAAAAAAGAAATCGTTACATGTTGCAGCCATCAGCCAGAACACCAGAAGAATGTCCCTCCACCAGCACACCCACTCACCACCCACAAGAGAGAGAGAGAGAGTTTTTAAATAAAAACCCACAAATTTACTTCTCTTTTCTCTTCCATTCCTTCATATAAACAATCCCAGCAAACAGTTATCTTTCAGGATATAGATTTATTATATTGAGTGAAAACCTAATCATCATAGTGATTGCAGCCCCATAAAGCAAAAGATGAGCAAATAATACCATTCTTAGTCTCTCAATTCATCATTCCTACCACCGACTTTTTCCCTATAAAATATCAAATCGCACCAGTAATTTACACATTACTCCCTCCCTTTCTCTTTCAGCTACTTCTGCACTAGCCCACTTTCTAACCAATTCTAGCTCAAACCCATCCCACTAAACTTTCATATATGTTTTTTTTTCCATTCCCTTTATGAAACAGGCAGAAGAATGTAAAGCAAAGGATGATGACTAGAGAAGAAGGTAAACTTACAGACCAATTTCCATTGTAATAGTATTCTTCTTCAGCTTGATATGGTTTTCTTAAGAGCTGTGTTCCTCCTACTGTTTCAGTATCTGGTTTTTATTTCTGGGAGTTCAGTTATAGGTCACCACTACCCCCCTCATAAGTCTTTGATCACTGATAAAGCAGCCCTCCTGGCCTTCAGGACGTGGATCATACATGACCCCACTTCCACTCTAGCTAACTGGATTGAGGCAGTTGATGTATGCAACTTCACTGGTGTTGCTTGTGACCGACACCGTCACCGGGTGACGAAGCTCAGTTTGATTGATGTTGGACTTGTGGGAAAAATTTCACCCTTCCTCTCCAATCTCACTGGTCTTCGAGTTCTGGATATTATTGACAACAATTTTTTTGGGGGAATTCCTTCTGAACTTTTCTCTCTTCGAAATCTTCACCGCCTTCGCCTTGACAGCAACAATTTGGATGGTGCAATACCAAATTCCCTCGCTAGTTTGTCCAAACTTACTGTAGTAAGTCTTATGCAGAACAAGTTAAATGGCACAGTTCCACCTTCTCTCTTTTCTAATTGCACTTTGTTGCATAATGTAGACCTTTCCAACAACTTCCTGACAGGAGGGATTCCAAAAGAAGTTGGAAATTGTCCAAAGCTGTGGAATCTCAATCTGTACAACAACCAGTTCAGTGGAGAACTCCCTCTTTCTTTAACAAACACTTCTCTGTATAACTTGGATGTCGAATATAATCATCTTTCTGGGGAACTGCCTTCGGTGCTTGTAGAAAACCTGCCTTCACTTATCTACCTTCATTTGTCAAATAATGATATGGTAAGCCATGATGGAAATAACAATCTTGAACCGTTCATTACTTCTCTTGGAAACTGCAGTAGTTTAGAGGAGCTTGAATTGGCAGGTATGGGGCTCGGAGGGAGGGTGCCTGATTCCATTGGCCGTTTGGGTGTCAATTTTTCAGTTCTGCTTCTGCAAGAAAACCAAATATTTGGATCAATTCCTCCAAGTTTAGCCAAGCTTACCAAATTTGCAGTGCTGAACTTGACATCGAATCTTCTTAACGGAACAATTCCTGCAGAGATAAGCAAGTTGTCGAAATTGGAGCAGCTTTTTTTATCACACAACCTCATAACTTCAGACATTCCAGAAGCATTAGGCGAGTTACGACATCTTGGTTTGTTGGACCTATCATACAACCAACTTTCAGGTGAAATCCCAGAAAGTATTGGGAATTTGACTCAATTGAACTATTTGTTTCTCAACAACAACCTCTTGTCAGGAACCATACCTTCAACTTTAGGAAAGTGTACAGGTATCCAAAAGCTGGACTTATCTTTCAACATGTTGTCAGGAATCATTCCTCGAGATATATTAGGCTTGCAAGAGATAAGAATTTTCATTAACCTTTCTCATAACAATCTTCAAGGAACCTTACCAATTGAGCTTAGCAAGCTGAAAAATGTTCAAGAGATGGATCTTTCATCCAATAATCTCACTGGAAGTATCTTCCCTCAGATATCAAGTTGTATTGCACTGAGGTTGATAAATTTTTCAAATAACTCCCTCCAAGGTCATCTTCCGGATTCTCTAGGTGAACTCGAGAACCTTGAATCCTTTGACATTTCAAAAAACCAAATATCTGGTGTGATTCCAGCCAGTCTTGGTAAGCTCCAATCCCTCACCTACCTGAATCTTTCATTCAATAACTTCGAAGGAATGATTCCAAGAGGGGGGATTTTCAAGTCATCCACAAGTTTGTCGTTTTTGAACAATCCACTCCTTTGTGGGGCAGTTCCTGGAATACCAACCTGTCCTGGCAAGAGAAATCGGTTTCAATCACCTGTATTCTTGACTATATTCATCCTAATCATATGCATATCATCGTTCTTATCAACAATATGCTGCGCCATTGCTTGCCGACGTCTAAAAGTAATTATTTCAGCACGAAATATTGAGTCATCAAGGAGATCAAAGATGCCAGATTTTATGCACAATTTTCCAAGAATAACAAGCAGGCAACTATCAGAAGCTACTGGAGGTTTTGATGAACAGAGACTAATTGGGTCAGGTAGCTATGGACAAGTCTATAGAGGCGTTCTTCCAGATGGAACAACAGTAGCCGTCAAAGTTCTGCATATGCAATCTGGAAATTCCACAAAGAGTTTTAACAGAGAATGTGAGGTTTTGAAGCGAATTCGCCATAGAAACCTTATAAGAATTATAACAGCTTGTAGTCTTCCAGACTTTAAAGCTCTAGTTCTACCATACATGGCAAATGGAAGCTTGGATAGCCATCTATACCCACATTCGCCAACCAGCTTGGCTTCTGGTTCTTCAGATTTAAGCCTTGTCCAGAGGGTGAATATATGCAGTGATATAGCTGAAGGAATGGCATACCTGCATCATCACTCTCCAGTCAGAGTCGTTCATTGTGATCTAAAGCCAAGCAACGTTCTTCTAAAAGATGACATGACAGCTCTTGTTTCTGATTTTGGGATCGCGAGGTTAATGACTCCTGGAGTTGGAAGTAGTGCAGCTGTTGAAAACATGGGAAAGTCTACTGCAAACATGTTAAGTGGATCAATCGGATATATTGCACCAGGTACATTTCTCTGCTTTTAAAAACCCAACAATTTCGCTTTCGATTCATCTACATTCTAAGCAAATGTAAAATTACGAGTGTTAGAATGAGAAACAGTGTCGAGAATAGCTTCTCCATCTCCATCTCTATCAGCTAAAAATTCTTTATCTCTACTAAGATTCCCATTCTAAAAAAGGGAGGGAGCGTGAGGGACATCACCCAATTCAATTGCATCAATTTTTAACCATCTCCAGAGTTTTAACTCAGGATCCTCTCTCATGATAACATTGATAAGTTATCACTAGGCCCACAAGTTTGAGTTGATAAGCTATGACAAGTTTAATCATTGAATATATTCCCTACAACTTAAAATGAGAGAGAGAGGGCAGAACAAGAAACCTCTGTCTTTCCATTTTTACCTAGGACTTTTATCAAACATGTCAAGTGCATGATTCGTGTTACGTCTATTCATGGTGCAGAATACGGGTTTGGTTCAACAGCATCGATGAAAGGAGATGTTTACAGTTTCGGCGTTCTAGCTCTAGAAATGGTGACAAGAAAAAGGCCAACAGACGACATGTTTGATGATGGGCTAAGTCTACATAAGTGGGTGAAGAGCCATTACTACGGCAGAGTAGAAAAAGTAGTGGATTCTTCTCTACAGAGAGCTTCGAGAGATCAATCACCTGAAATGAAGAAAATGTGGGAAGTGGCAATCCGAGAGCTAATCGAATTAGGTTTGCTATGCACTCAAGAATCTCCATCCACAAGACCCACCATGCTCGATGCTGCGGATGACTTGGATCGATTAAAGAGGTACCTTAATGGTGGCGACACCACAACAACATTTGCTTCATCACTTGGAATTTCTTCCTCCACTCTTGGCGATGACTCCCATTACTCCCCACAGATCATCGATGACAGGAACGTCTGAAAATGCCCATTTTCCATAATAGCTTTGACTTCTGCAAAGTGTCAAAATTCCCAATTGCTCCACTCGATATTGGGGTTGGACAATTAATCGCGATTGTGGAGTTCGAAGGTTTCTGCGGCGCCCAATTGAGTGGAGACTTGTGTGTGTGGCGTGCGTTGGCCACTCGATCGATAGTTCATCCATCCGTTGACGTGATTGAGAAGGAGAATTTTGGGAGAAATTGTGGGGATTTCACGACGCCATGTTAGAGAAAAAGACGTATAATTGAAGCCGTGACTAAGTGAAAGGAAAAAAAAAAAAGATTAGAACATTTTGATGATCCGCATTCGTTGAATCTTTATCTTCTCGGTATTTTCCTTTCGTTGTCTTCTTCTTCTTGCATAAACCAACCAGGGGAAGAAATAATTATTTATGGGAATGGGAAATGGCATTATGAATATAAGAAGCAAGATAATGATGGCTGATCCTTTTTTCCTCTGGAAAAACAGCTTTTTTTTTTTTTTTTTGGATAATGCAGCAAAGTTTATACTTCATACAAGGTTTGAAATATTCTCAACGGAAATGTCCTAATTTCGATTTTACAGAAATCTCGATGTAAATGTACTCTTATATAATTAGAGGTGTTCAGAAGATCGGACAAGTTGACGAATCCGACAAATGGATTAGATGAAACTTTGGATTGGGTTGGGTTGTGATTTTTTCAATCCGATAGAGTTGGATTGAATTTCGGATTCAACCTTTAAAAAATCGGGATCAACCCAATCCAACCCAAATTTATGCATATTGTATTTTTCTTAATTATATATATAATAATATATTTATCTTCAATGTTAGCATCCATTTAGTGTTAATCGCCTTTCATTTAAAGTTTTCATATTATATTCTTCCATTTTTTTATCTTAATCTCAACCGTCAGTTAAGTTTTAATCCTAACTCCCCGTCATCGTCGTGATAATTAAAAAAAACACACACCGACAATCCAATCCGATTCAAATCAAATTCGACAGTTCCTATATATGGCCAACTCGAAAATTCAGGTTGGTCCAAAAATCACTCCTAACCCGACCCGACCCAACCTGTGAACATCCCTACTATCAATATTCCGAGAAAGATTACGAAAATGTAAAAATAGGTTGAAATTGTTCGAATTAATAAATGAAACTTTAATTGAAGTTTAATTAAGATATAATTAATCGATTTTGGCAATAAAAATATAACAATCTTAATGGCATTTAAAGCTAGAGTTCATTTCACACCAATAGTAAAATGCATTAAGTTCAAAAATAAAAGTCAAAGGCATTAAGCACCAAACTTTGCATAACGTGAGGTTGCTCACAACAAAACACAAAAGGTTAAAATACATTAAAAAGGACAAATGTAAAAGAGAAATGGGAATTCGAAACTCCATAATTTTTAAGAGAGCTTACTAAGATCAATCAAGTCATATTAATAATATGTATACCATAAATATTAATATGTGTGTAGTATAGATGGTTACTACTTTCTATATATCTGGTAATGTTTTTGTTTTAATTTTTTTATTTAAAATAATTTAATTTTATACTTTGGAAATTACATGAAGTTTTTTTTTCTAGTACAACAAATATAGAGATGAGAGATCCAACCTCCAACCTTAAAAAAGATAATAAGGTGTCTTAACCCAGCTATGCTCATTCTAGCCAGACAGATAATTTATTCAAATAAAGAAAAAGTAGGATATAATAAAAGAGTTGGTAATTCAAAATTGATACACACCTCGAATGTGATAAGTCGACCATTCCCTTAGAATACATATGAAAGACTACAGAGATTTTGGCCATCATCCTTAACAGATGAATTGACCGAGAGGAAAAGTAAGATGCCTAGCTAATTCGAGCACCAAAGACTTTCGAACTACCTATGCAATCAAGAAATGATTTAGAATACCTATTCAACATTGGCGACTATCCAAATAGGCTTATTTATTACTCTAAAGCATCTTTAAAAAACGAACACGATCGTTATTTTTCTAAAACTGCAAAGACCCAATACTTACGAACTAAGAAGCCCAAGAATCATAACGTTGCAAAGTTAAAATTCGATCTACATATATACACATAACTAACTAAAAATATGTTTGTTTTTTTGAAACTTTTAATCTGTTTAAGAAGATCTTGTTAGATCTTGAAGGAAGAGGAATAACCAAAGAGAAAAAAAGGTGAAAGAGAGTGAAGTTTGAATTATATAGCACAACACATTCTTGAAAATGATAGTGTAAAGTGTGAAAAATTAGGCATCAGATTCTTGGCAGCCCACAGCATTTATGGATCTTTCAACAAGTGGTTTGGTTGGTTTTTTGATTTTTACCTTTATTCTTTATTCCACCTTTCACTTCTTCAGCTTCCTCTAAATTAATATTTGAATGAAAAAAAAAGTTAATAAAATTGGTCTGACAATGATCTAAGAGTTCTTTTTAATATATATAGGAAACAAAACAAAATTAGAAGTATTCTAATCACTCTAATATATTATATTCCATTGATTTAAAGTCTAATTCAAACTTTCTATTTGCATGGTCTACATTTCTAGAGTGTAAAGAATTAGATTATGATGTGAACTCGCCTATTTTTAAACAGAAAAACTATAAACCTTGTCTAGGAATTTGTACATGTTCGGTAGGTTTATAATTAGACGTTTTGAAAGTTTAATTTTAAATACAGTAATTTTAATTAGTTTTTTGGTTTTTTTTTCAAGTATAATATGTGAGGTAGAGATTCAAACTCACAATTTTTTTTATTAAAAATATATAGATACCTTAATTAGTTAAACTTATTCAGATTGGCTAGTTAATTTTTGAATTGTTTTAAATTTACCATTTGATTTGATGAAAGCATGTGTTGGAAATGCAAACATATAGCCTTACATCATCTAGTAAAGAAGGTCTTAAATACACCAAAGTAAATTAAGCTGCTTAGAAAGTCTTTTGAATAGAATCTAAAAATAAACCATATGAGCTTAAATAATATTAAGTAACAAAAATCATACCATGGAGACCGAACAAGATTTAATGTATTAACTAGTGATGTCATGGATGAGAAAATCTCAATTCCCTACCAGGGATTCAAAAGGGAAAATATCGAGGAGAAGATATCCTAGATTCAGATAACCAGATTTGTTAGTTGTATGAGGAATTTCACAATCTCTGGAAGGAACAGGATTCAACTTCTAGAAGTAAGTCAAACCTAAAAGGATGCTACAAATCCCTACTATTTGATATGCTACAAATCTCTACTCTTTCCTATGCTAAAATATCCTACTCTCCATACTCGACTTCTCCGATCGCCACACCGATCTTAGCGGTATTCTGTTTTGCAGGTCTCGTCGATCCCAAAGATTTGTGTGAATTTGGCGGCATCTCGAGAGGCCAAATTTATGCATCAACAATTTGCATCGTGGGAACGCTAAGATCTAAAAACCAACAATATGAACTTTGGAGAGATCAACAACGTTCCGACAATGATTGTCATCCGAGGAGGATGGTAAACCGAGAGTTATTCTTGCCTAGGATGGTTGAAGGTGATGAATTGTTAAATAAAAATTAAGCATGTTGTTTATTCTACTATGATGTTCAAATTTGAGGTAAATTAATAATTTCCTATGTTTTATACTTGAGAAAATTATTTGTTTGATGACCAAACAAAGTGGGGGCATGGGTAAGCTATTCAACCGCTAGTCAAGGAACTCGAACTAGGACAAGACAGACATGCCAAACCAGTCAACGAAACCCAGGGTATAAAACCATTTGCCAAAAACGAAAATAGGTTAGAAACTCAATGGTATTGATTAAACTCATGGTAAAAAACCATTGACAAAATCCAAATAGGTTAGAAACCCAAGAGTAAACTCTAGGGTATAAATTAAATCCCACCAACCACACAACAAAATATTCTCAAAGCAGAAGTCTAATGAAAAAATCTCAGTTCCCAAGGGATTCAAAAGGGAAGATATCTTGATGGTCTTCAAATTGAGGAGAATATATCTTATATTGATCTCCGGCATTCGAATTCCACAATTCCTGGAAGGATCAAGATTCAAGTTCTATAGATAGGGGAGTAAGTCAAATATAAAGGGATGCTACAAATTCATACTATTTGATATGCTACAAATCTCTACTCTTTCCTATGTTAAAATATCCTACTCTCCATACTCGACTTCTCCGATTCTGAATTAAGCATCGGAGCCGATGTGGCTAGAATTTTGTTTTGCAGGTCTCGTCAATCCCTTTATTCTAGAAGATTTGTGCGAATTTGACGACATCCCATAAGACCAAATTTAAGCATCAACAAGTGATATTAATTAGAGTAATGTATATTAGAGTTGCTAACTTGTTCTTAACTCCATAGTAAGTCATGCGCACCTCTTCATTATGAGGTGAAAATGTCCAAATCTTCACTCTCTCAATTGTAACATAATTAATATTAAAAAAAACGTCTTAGAACTTCAGTTATATAAATGAAATCCTCGAATGGAACAAAAATAGCAAGTTGGCCTAGTTATCTAATCAATACAATCACCACAATATAGTGTTAAGAATCTCACGTCGGAAAGATCAAGTAACTTAAATAAAGTTTATAAATACAGGGACTACACCTCTCATCTCATCGACAGTTGACCCTATGAATATTAAAACGATATCAAAGCCATTAAAAATACGGTTGAATCGTATATTTTAAACTCTGACCAACCAGAACGTATATAACTTAACTAGCTAGCTAGAAAAGCATCGGGGAATATAATATACAAAACATAGCAGTCTAATCCCACTGTTTAACACACACAAGAAAAGAATTTATACTAAACACTCAACAGCCTCAAAAGCTGTTCCATTTGAGAGAGAATATTAATCACTGTGAACTAAAATATGGTTCTTTCTTTGTTTGTGTGCCATTGTTTAATACCTGCACTGCACCAGAAGCATAAAGATTCCCTTCTGTGCTTGATCATGATCTTGTGTTTCACTTTACACTTTACAACCCTCTCCTCTATAATAACACCTACTCTTGGACCTATCCCTATGGCTATCTCCCAACATCGCTACTTCCCCTACACAAAAAGTTTAATTTAGATCTCAAATTTTGAATTTTGAGACCCAAAAATGGGAGTATATGCAATCCTATGCCTCCTAATTTCCCTCTTCATCCTTCAAACAGTTTGGATTTCAGCCTCCTCTTTGGAACATGCATCACTCCCCAATTCCAACCACTCAACTCTCTCTCTCTCTCTTCAGCTACACCATCACCAAGATTTTGGTAACTCTTTTTTTTCTCTTTTAACTGTTTAAATGCAAAATTTTATCTTTTTTACGTATATAATCTTTCAGCTTTAACCGCCAACAAGTGGTGGCATAATGGGTCTGTGGCCAAATAGGGATACCTCTCTTCAGTACGAGCTCTGCAACACCGCCGATTATAGAGGTCCAACTAACGAAGTCATACGACATAGATTACGGGTTATAAAAAAATATATATATCATCTTCCAATTTTAGAAATCTAAAGAGAAGAAGTTAGGAGAAAACTCTAAAATCTTTGGCACAACAAAGAATACCTCATCTTAGATTATAAATAATTTACCCATTTTAAACTCTTAAGAATTGTGAATAAATTTTACACTCAGTTAGATATCTAATTCGTTTAGTGGTTTATTCATCCTTAACACATACAAATATTTGAATTTGCTTGTAGTCGTGCAACGTAACGGTGGCGGCGAGGAAGAGAAGAGAAGCGTGGGCGGTTGGTTTGTTATGAAGAGTAGAGGGGGAAGGTCCGGCGGCTTGGGCGGCTCCAACATCAACCACCGGCCGGCGAATCAGAATAAGAAGAACGCAGCTTCCACTTTGTTCAACTCTTCGCTTGCTGCCAACTCTGCTGCTCTCCTCCTCCTTGTTTTAATCTTCCTTCTGAGTTTTTAAGGTTTTTCTTTTCTTCTTATATATATATATATATATTTGATTTCCATGGAATAATATATGAGGGATTTTTTCTTTTTCTTTTCTTCAATTTGTTTGAGCAAATTTTTGTTAGGAATATTATTGAATTTATGTATGGTATCTTGAAGTTTTGGTTTGAAAAAAATTGGATTTGAATGTCGTGGTTCTAGTAATACTATATCGTCACTACTTCATCAAGATTGGATTCAAACTTAACAACTTTAGTTACGTTAGGATTTATCTTATGGCTGAGGTTTCAAAGATTTTTATTTATGTGGGAGCAATTTGATATATTTATGAACATATTTGATGACCTAGTTGTACGCTTTTCCTCTAAATATATGTGAATCAGTGATTTTAGTCTGGTTTGATAATGATTTTAGCATGGTGAAAATAACTTTTGTCATTGACAAATTAAAAAATATTTTAGAAAAATTTAAAATCACTCTCAATTAACTGGTAAGATACATTTGATTTTGAAAAATCAATTATACTTAAATCTCTTTTTTTCTTTTTTTTTTCCTCAAAATTACTCATTTACCTTCCCTCCCAAATACACCAAGAAAGATTCTGGTTTAAATTGATAACAATTTTATTTTTATTTTTTATTTCGTTTGTTGCCATCCATTTTTTAAAGGAAAAAGAAAGCCACTTTCCTTACAAAGAAGGAGAGGTTTTATTTTTATTTTATTATTATTTTTTTAAGACAAGAAGAGAGAGGTTTGAGGAATGAGAGAAACAAAATTGTTTAATAATACATATGTTTTATCTATCTATCTTTAAAAACTAAATTGGTTCATCAATGAGCAAACATCTGCACAGAACTCAAATAAATAAGTTTGGAAGTGATCTTTTCACGAACAAAGTGACTATTTGTTTAGTGTAATCATGACTACTCAATGAACTGTAATTAATTTAATATAGGAGAAAAAAAATCAAATTTATATAAAGAAGAATGAAGCCATTGTGTAATTCAAAAAATAAGTACAACATGTGAATGATGAATATTAATTTTTTTTTTGTTCACACCTTGGTTTGTCTCTAGCCCATTGAACAACTTGCTTGTGTGGCAAGTTTAGAGAATAAAAAATTAACATCCTCGACAAACAAAAAGAATCACGTGAGATTGAGATTTTTGTTCTTTCTGATCGCACTGAATTGTCTCAATTTAACCTAAGAAGACTTGAGTTAGAGAAAATTTTAAAGAAACAATCATACGGCGGCCTTCTTGTTTTAGAGTATAAATGAAATGTTTTTAGTCAATATATAGTAGATTGGATTGAGAAAATTTTTATTTCAAGTCTATTCAACGAAGAGAATTTCGTCTTTACAAAAATAAAATCGAGTAGTAATTAATATTCACAATTTTAAGAATGTTTCATAATAATAGAAAAAAGAGAAAGGTCCTTCAAATGGGTGATCCGGTTGGCATGAACCTGTAGTCTCTGGGTCATACTGACGGACTCAGATCAGATCTCAAGTTTGAACATTCCAATAAGCTTAATACTAGAACTGTTGGCAATGATTAAAGAAAAATATGTTTTACAAAACAAATTAATTTTTTGGAGTCTATGCTTATCATGATTTAATAATCTTTATTTTATATTAAACATTTTGTTCTCATGACATTAATTTATAACTGTTTAATTTATAACTGTTGTAACGGTTATAAATTAATTGAGAAATAATGTTTAATTCATTATTATAATATTTTGACTTTAATTCTCACCCATATATACATTTTCTAAGGTTTTTTTTTACAAAATACTGAGTTAGTCTTTCGATTTCAATCCGCCCTGACGAGTTGGGTGGTGTGTTAATCTTGCGGAATAATCAACGAGATACGATTTAACACCACGGTCATGTCAAAATTGTTTTCAAGACAGTGGTTCTTCCACGACATAACAACTTTCTTTTCATCCAAATCTAACTCCTGTTCTAGCAAGAACTCCTTAATATCTCCTAAGTTCGAGTGCACGCCACGAGTGCCCCTAGATATGGCAGAGCAAAGCTCCGACTTCCCATTATCAGAAAATAAAAAGAAAAAATAAGAGAAAAGAGAAAAAACCATCTATCCCATTTGTTTGAAAAACTAAAAACAAAAATTGAATAATAGCAAATAGAGCAACTTCATCAAACCAGCATTAAAAAGCTTATTGAATCATGAATCAAACGTAATCATAACTACTATATATTAAAATTTTGTGATATAATATGATTTCCTATACATGAAATTACATCATCGTCCTCAATAAAATTATAATACATGAGGGATGAATGTTCTAATAGTTCTTATATTTGAGATATTAACGTCTTCTAGAAGGCTATAAATTTATAATACATGTGATAGTTGTTTTGATAGTTTCTAATGTCCTCTGTAAGGTTATAATACATGGGATAAGTGTTCTTACGATTACGTGTACTATATTATTTTTCAATGTATTATTATAATAAATGAGTAGGCAAATATTATATTTCTAATAAATTACCCTTTGTAATATAAAAAAATAATAAATTTTTATTGCTGTATTTATTTCGTCCACAAATTATTTCATTTTTCAGTCAGATTTTTTTAGGCCAATTTCAATGACAGTTGTTAAAAGTTTAAAAACCGTACTAAAAAATAATAAAAATAAAAATCTGTGCGGTGGCTGCCAATAGCAAAAATATCTGAAAATTGGAAATGTATTTTTCGAAGTGTGAAAATTAAAACGTCAATGTTTGAATATTTCCAATTTAAATGTCATTACCACGTAATAAATATCTAATTGTTAGATGGTTGAACTTCCAAAACATATATGTGTGTATATATATTTATATAATTTTTGAGTTGTCAATTTTGACTTAACTTCTTGATTTTGACATCCATTTTTTCCTTGCTTGCAACACCATTAATTAAAATCAATTTGAATATAACTGGAATAATTAAAACATTTATTTTGGGTTCGAATCTTCACACACCCTACATATTATAAAACAAAATATCAATAATTTAAAACCAAATTTTAAAAACAAATTCAATGCAACTCTCTTTTCTTTTAGATATGCTCTAACAGGTATCTTGTCCTTTTTTTTCCATTTTTGGTTGTGATTTTTTCAACCCTTTTTGTCCATATAAATATTGTTTTTGAATTTTTTATGGAATTTGACCAATATTTTTTATTAAAATAAATATATAAATATCAAGGATAATTTATTGATATTTCTGAGTGGTTGTTCTAGAAACAGCTCTATATTTTTTTTGTTTTTTAGTCCAACTTTCAAGTGGCTAGATATCGAGGTTGGTAATATCATCCTAAAGTTATACTTTATTGTATTTTTAATTTTTAATTTTAGATATCATCATTTATATTTTTTGTTTTTAATTATTTTAGAAATTTTCTCAAATTGTATACAAATTTGAAAGGCTTGTTTCTTGTTTAATAAAAAAAATTATTTTTCCTTGAAAGTGAGTGATCTAACTCACAACCTTTTGAGATATATGTTAACTATGATTGAACTATGTTCTTTTTGACATCGGTTTCTTTTTTTCGTTAGTTGTTACTTCTTCTTTTCTATTGAAAAAGAGAAACATTAACATTTTTAGTAATCATTTATAGATTCTTATTCTCTATTATTTTAGATTAAATAAGTAAAAATTTTATACGAAATTTTTACGTTTTATTTATTTCTTAAATATCTATTATACATTTTGTAAGTAAAAAAAAAAAGATAAAAGAATTATTTTATTTGTATTTTAGAAAAAATTTGAAACAGATGAATTTGATTGCATCGTTTCCAAAATTTGAAACGTTTGATAAAAAATGTGAAATAAAAAATAAGAATAACCAAATGCGTATACTTCCAAAAAATTGGGGGGAAAATGTTAGCAAAAAGAAATCTTATATATATGTTTAGAATCTCCCATTCACTGTGAATTTGAAATGAGTAACAAATTAATTATTTTAAAAATATATAATGATCTTTTTAAATTATTAATTTTATGTTTCGAAATACTATTAAAATTTAATAATGGTAAAAGATGATTAGGATTTAATTAAATAAAAAAATAGGTGAAAATACTATTTTAGTGTCTATACTTTTACTATTAGTTTATTTTAGTAATGGTAATTTTAAAATGTTAATTTTGGTTTCTGTATTTTCAACTTTCGTTTATTTTAGTTCGTGTTCTTTCAAAAGTTTCATTTTGGTCCCTTAATTTTATGTTTAATCTCATTTTTTATATCACAATTTCAAAACGACACTATACTCGATGTACTTATTGAAATGTAACCATGTGTTTATATTATAGAGTTTCTATTATTTGTAAGGGTGAAAGGATCTGAACCGAACCAATTTAGTTATGTTAAATGTTATGTCGGTTCGGTTTGGATCCGACCAATCGATCATTTTAAACCTATTTACCCTATTTTTCTTTCTAGTCGTTTCCCTCCCTTTTCCGGTACTCTCTCCCTTCACCGCTTCCCGTCTTTAAGCTATTATTTAATTCTCCTTCAAGGCAGCAATATCCCAGGACAGTGATTTACAGCGGCGATAAATTTTTCTTCATCGATGATTGACATCAGCAGCAAAATAAATTCATGGCAGCAACGAGGGAGAAAAGGGAAAAGGGAAAATCTAACGGCCGACCCGATTCTACCCGAACCAAATAGAACCAAAAGTTTTAGGGTCAGGTCGGTTTTTTGCGGGAAACTGACTCGAATTGACCAATTTACACCTCTAATTATCTATATTAAAATTTTGAAAATATAAACTAAAACGGTCACTTTTTAAAAAAGTAAGATCAAGATGAATATTTTAAATTTAGGACGTAGAATACATCAAATAAACTCAAGTTAAAATAAATAATCAAAATATTTTAACCTAAAAAGTATTTTACAATTTTTGAAAAGTTAAGAAATAAGTACAACCGCTTTTTAAATTGACTATTTTTTTAATATATATATAAAGGTGCAAAATAAACAGAAAATGGGTCCTTCAAAAACCCACTCCATTGATTTCTTATTATTTTATTAGTTTGGTTTGAAATTTAATCCACCTACTCCCTTTGTTGAAATTTGATGAATAAATTAATGTCAAATTTTAAACAAATTCAAAAGCCTCGGTGAAAATTTATATCAATTTTAATTTCTAAATTTTTACATTTATTAATTAATACAAGGGCCTAAAACATTTTGTTCCTTTTATGGAAGTTGGAAATTCAATCCTACATTTTTATATTTATTGTATTATATATATATATATATATTTTTAAATAATGTAATAAAAAATTACCTTATATTTGAATAAATGTTTTAAGTTTTAGAGTATATTTTTCCAACATGATAGCTCAGCGGTAAATTGAAATATATTTTATTAAAAAAAAGTAAACTTTCATTAAAAAATTTATTATAAAAAGGAAAAACTATATCAAGTTCATTCAATTACAAAATGGAAATATGGTACAAAATTGACGAGGCTGACAACTGAAAAATTACACTAAAATTAACTTTTGGTCGGAGCATGTGAGTTTGAGGGTGATTAATTTGATATTTATTTTGGCGCATTTAATATATTTAATTTGATTATACTAGAAAGGTTGAGAAAGTTTTTACTATTTTTAATATTTTAAAGTACCTATTCCAATTAAAAATGTCGTGTCCATCTTATATTAAAAAGTATATAAACTTAAAAATGGAGATAAAAATTAAAATAAAAAGAAAAATATTTGACTTCTCAACCACCATTAAATATTTAACGATTTATTATCATTTAAAAAATATTTGATTTTATATTTTTCTCATTTAACTGTATAACATTTAACAATGAAGAGGATAAAATTTATTCCGATTTTTTTTCAGATAAAAATTACATTTTTTTCAAAAAAAGATAAAAGGCGGAGCTTTTTGGGTTGACATTTCGAAATTTAAATTTGATGTTGCATATGATACACGCGTGGTTCACATTAATCTAGTTTTTTGGCATCCCAAGGCCGGATCTCCGTTACCCGTTCAAAACGATTCGTTTCATACGCGGCAGAAAAGGAATCACCCGACCGTTTCAATTTCACAACTGCATATGCAAATAAAATAACTTCCACAATTATAATTTTAAGGAAAACAAAAAAAAAAAAGTTTAAATCATATTTTGACCTTCTGACTTTTGGTTCAAACTCAATCTCTTTTACTTAGAGATAGACCATTTCCCTGAAATTTATTTATTCTATTTTGGTCTAAAAATATTTGTTTTAACACTTAAATTTCTAAAAATTAACTATCCTAATCCTTGGACTTTCCTCCTATTTATTTTAATCTTTAATTTTAGTTTTGCTTACCACATGAGATATTTTATAATATTTAATTGTCAAAAGTAAATCCTTCGTTAATAAATTTTAGATAGGTGATCACTATGGTATGAATTCATCTTTTTATTATAGAAAAAAATTTAAGAGGAATGAGTTCAAACTCCATACTATCTACCTAGATATTCACGGATATATAAAATAAAATAAAACTGTTTACAATAACTTGGGAATCAAAAGATTTACTTTAAAGATTAAAATAAATATTGTAAGAGTTTATAGGGTAAAATATAATAAATTTCATAACCAAAATAACCATTTTTTTAAGTTTTGATTGATGCAGAAATTTGGCCTTCTGGAATCCTGCCAAATTTATAAAGTGTAGTGTTGTGAGCATACCTTCAAATTTGACTTACTCACTAAGGAGTTGAATCCTAATCATGTAGGAATGTAAAACTCGAATTCTGATATATCTAGCAAATCTGGTTATCTGAATCTGAGAATCAAGATATCTTTTTCCTTTTTAATATAGGATATCCTGAATGATAAGGTATATATCTCTCCGGGGAATTCGAATTCGCAGAAAATCCTCATCTATAACAGGGACCAAACTAGAATAATCTGAAAAATTCATATCGGTTACAAAATGGAATTTAAATCTCAAATAATACATTATCTTTTCTTTTCTCTCTTTTCTTTTTTTAATAATACATGATCTGAATTTTGATGTCTTGACTCTGATAGAGCACGAGTTTTGAGTGCCAGCTGACGTGTCAAACGCTTTCCCTTCAGACCATTAAAAGACGTGCCGCGGGCCACGTGTCTACATGGCCGCCACGTTTTATCCTCTCCCATAAACCCTACCCTCTTTCGTCGGTGTCCCAAGAAGAAAACAAATCATTTTGTTATTTTATTATTTTTGGTGTTTAGTGTTTCTGTAATTTTTTTTAGGCTTTCAAAATATTAATCTTGATCTCCCCATTTTTATTTGACTTCTATCGAAATAAATTTTTGTATGTTTACGAATCATCTAATGCTGAACTCGATTTCTGAATCCCTGTCCCACATAACGCTGAACTCAAAAAAATTTGGATTTTCTTATCATCTTTAATCTAAAAATTAAATGCATAATTTAATACTGTATTTTTATGAACTAAGATTTTTTTTCACATAATTTTTAAAGTTTGAAATTTTATATATAATTACGCATGATTCTGACGTCGTCTTCTTCCACGATTAAAGTTTCGAATTGAAATTCGCAAAAAAAAATAAGTGACTAAATTTCTTCAAATTAAATGATGTGTACGGCATCTCCATTGGATACATTAGGAAGATTTGAATCAAATGAGTAAAACAAACATTCCATATCATATATTTGTTAAATTATTTTTGCATTTTTAATTTTTGACCTGGAATTTAATTACGAAACGGTTGCCGTACTACAAATGAAGATTGATTTTCAATCAAAAAGTCAAGCAATAAAAATATCTATCCTTCGAGATTGACATATGAGCGAGGATAAGCAAAAAAATCTTTCAGATTGACATAGTAACAGTCACCGTATAATTTAGCAATAAATGATATCCATTCTTTTATTTAGAATTAAAAGTTTTAATTTTCATGTTATATATTTGTTATACTAAATAAAATGATTAAATTTCTCAAAATTAAATGTTGGGTATACCATTTCTATGAATACATTAAAATTTGAATAAAATAAGTAAAACATATGTAGAACACATCATACTTGGATCTATTTGGTAAATTTTAAAGTCTGTTGATCAATTTAATTTATTTTTTTTTTTTTTAATTTCATTCAACGATAATAGTATAGGGGTGAGATTTGGACTTTAAAAAAAAAATACATATTTTTATTTCTCAAAAAAAAACATATTTTAACTTAGCTTGAATTATTTGACTCAAATTTTCAAAAGTTAACTTCAATATAATATTAGTTTTTCCCCTTATTTCTTTTTTTCTTAAACCAAATTCTGGTTGAATCGATCCACTTGTATTTTTTTCAATTGGAAATTAAAAAAAGAAAAAAAAATCCCTCCTCTCAGAGGACAAAAATGGAAACAAAAAAAGAAAGGGACTTTGAAACGTTCAAGATAAGGAATGAAGCCGATCTTGTTTAGAACAATGATCATATCCTGTAATCCCCACCAACGGACAATCTTGAATTAATCCAATTCCGTTACAAAAATTCTACTCATCAATTTAAATCTAAAATACTAATTTTCAAGGATATAATTCTCTCCTTTTCTAATTCTATCATCTAATACGCAAAGGCAAAGGAGATTCCATATTTAATATCAATTCTTTCTTTAATAAGATTTTTAATATTAATTCATCTATTGTATAACCTTTATTTGTATTTTTTATCAAAAGTAATCAATCTTACAAAATAATATTGTAATTTTTAAATAATATTTTGTATAATAAATTGTTTTGCAATAATCTTAAAAGTTAAAATGAAAGATAGAAATATAGGAAATATAATTGTGGAGTTACGATAAATGAGATGGAAACACAACTATTTATTTTCGTTGATAGAAGATCTTGGGTTTAGGATAACCAAGTTGGATTTTTTGTTATACTACTCGAAAAAGTTTAATCTAATAATATTATATTTAAATTAGGATAGTAAACAAAATAATCATAAGCCTAATGTTTTCAAGATTTGGAGTTAAAATCTGTGAATCCAAACATGCTTCAGTAGATAATGCTATCTATTATCATTCTAAATATCAATGGTTCTACCTTTTATATTAAAATTATAAACAAGAGAATTTTAAACATTATGACAACCACACTCACTTTAGACTTGAAGTGACCTTTTTTTTAGTTCAAATAAGAAAGTTGAGGTAGGAATTCAAAGTTTAGACCTTAATCAATCGAGATATCTATGGATTGATAAAATTAATTTTGAGAAAATCTAAAATCATTTAAAAGGGATTTTGAAGTATTAGTTTATATGAGATTGAAAATAACATTAAATCAAACGATAGGAAAATTTAAAATTACTTTAAATTAATTTTGAAGGTATCATTTGGAATTTTTTGGAAAATAAATTATATTTAAATCTCTTTTTTCAAAATCACTCCTATCACCACTCTCAAACACACCATAAACCACTCGTAATTAAACCACTTTTATAAAACTAGTTCGATACCTCGTGCAAATGCATGAATATTTTCTATTTAACTTAATTTTATAATAACATAAATAAATGAGAAAAAACAATACCATCAATAGTATAATAATAATAATAAACAAAAAAAAGAAAAAAATTAAAATGTATATATACAAACTTCATTAAAATATATGTAGTTTACTAATTTAATCATTTAATCTATGAGTGTATTTAAATTACATTGTTTCGTACCCCTTCTTCTTAAAGAATTTTATGTTACATTTCATATTTTTAATATATTGATTAAGAAATGTACAAGTACTTTAATTTTTTATTTTAACAATGTTATTTAATCTAATTTGGTCCATTATTTTCTAAAAATATTTTTTTTGTTTATTAAAAATTCTAAAAAAATTTCAAGCTAACATTTCGTTATATATTAAACATTTTAGTTTATACTAATTTAAATTCATATTATATTAAAATTATTAAAAAAAATCTTTAAATTATATTATATTATTGGAAAAGGGAGAGACAAAAAGTTATATATTCCAACTTTTTAGATTTCATACAAATTATTGTACATAATTAATTTATTAATTTACTATTTACAATTAATTAAAATTTTATGTCCTTGCACAATTTTTTTTTCAACAAAATCAACATGAGCTTGTAATAGATCAATACATTATTATTATTTTCTAAAAAAACATTCTAAATACATGAAACACTAAATATAAAAGAACAATACAAAACAATAGTAACAAAAAAAAAATCAAAGTTTATCAATACACTAATCTAAAATATGTTGATGCTTAACAATCACTATTATTTTACCTCATAAATTATGGAACGATGATCTCGCAAGCCTTAGATTCAAGATATAGTGTCGACACATGTTTTTTAGATTGAATAATATTTGAGAGCAATGTTTAGAGAGATTAAAGTGTTGTGAAAAAATAGTGAAAGAAAGTATGTTTTTATAGTATTAGGAGATAAAACGTTACAAAACTTTTGTAGTTCTATTATAAATTGTAATTAAAGAAAATAATTTAATTTAATGGTGTACATTTATTATTATTGATAATTAATAATCAATAACTAATTTAATATTTATAATAAATTATTAATGACATAATTTGTAAATTAATAAATTAAAAAAGGGACAAAAGCGTCCAAAAATATTTTTCCGAGATCCTCCCATTTTAATATAGTATAGATGTAGATATAGATTAAAGGTAATTAAATAACTTTTAATTAAATCTTTTTTTTTTTCAAAATTACTGCTTCTATGACGATATCCAAACACGCTGTAATTGAATTTTACCTTAGGTGGCTCCAACAGTCATACATACAAAAAGAGAGAAAGATTTACAGCTGTAAAAAGACTTAAATTAACCTAGGATATTCTTTTGTTTAAAAACCAATTCTCTCTCTCTCTGGAGTTGGCTTGGCTCTACCAAAATAGGGTAAAAAAAAGGGAAGAGGATAAGAAAAAGGTGTGTGAGGATGACTAGGACCAATTAAGCAAACAAACATAACAGATAAGAACAGGAGTTTCTCTCCCCTACACCACGGGACACGTCATCTTTTTCTCTCTCTAAAAGTGGCCCCCACAGGATAGGGACCCACGATCTCGCCCCTCCACACCCTCCGAATCTAAATCCCTCCCCTTCTCTTCTCCCTATTTATCCCCCCCTTAACCTTTACCTTTACCCTAACAATTCATTCAATCCTCTTCTCTAATCGTCTCAAATCCGCGCCTTTTTTGTTTGCTTCGATTCTTCTGTTTCTCAGAGTTCTTGCTGTTTTTGTTGCTGTTGTTCATGGCGTCCGCTGCTACTGCTGGGATCCTCGGCCGGAATGCTTCGTCCTCCTCCTCGTGGATTCGCCAGAGGAATCGGCAGAAGAACGATCGGACTTCCAGGAATAGCCTTAGGGTTTCCTGTTCTTCTTCTTCTTCTTCGTATTTGACGGATCCTTATCAGACTCTTCGGATTCAGCCTGGCGCCTCGGAATCCGAGGTCAAAAAGGCCTTCCGACGCCTCGCTCTTCAGGTTCCATTCCTGCGATTTCCCCCCTCTTTTTTTCTTTCTTTCTGTAATTTTCCTCTGATTAATCGCTTGTTTGCGAGTCTGATTCTGTTTCTGATTGTTTGATCTTGATTTTTGATTTCAGTATCATCCAGACGTTTGCAGAGGAAGCAACTGCGGCGTGCAGTTTCATCAAATCAACGAAGCTTACGATGTACGTGATCACACCCTCCTTTATTTTTCATTATCTTTTTCATTAAATTTTATACTAAATATAGGACCAATTATTGGAATTTGGAATTTGAATCGCTCTGTTTTATTTATATTTTTAAATTGGGCCACTACCGTAATAATAACTAATTAATTCAATATTTTAATAATCTCTCATAAAAAATAGTCAGACAGCTTTGAATTTGACAATTTTATTTGTACTTCCTTTCATGGCATTAGATTTAGAACGTGTGAAAGAAAGGAAATATTTGGGTTAGGTTTATGTTGTTTTCATACATATATTTTAATTGTAACATTGAATTTGCTCTAATTATTTGTCAAATCATGATATAAATTTGGTCTAACATTCATCACGACTCACGAGGATACAAATTTTAAAGGCCAAATTACAAAAATCAAAACCTCTATTTTCAATACTATTCTTGGGTACTGTTTTTGGATTCTTTTTAGAATAACATGAAAGTTTGAACCCTAAATTAGAGGAGAAACTATCCTTTTTAAAGAGAAATTAGAGCAAAAATTAAGACATTAATTGTTGCATCAATCTAAGTTTTTGTTCAAAATATTAACGGTGAAGATGGATAATAATTTTGAAACTTTTAAGAGGAATGATGAGTATCTTTTTTCTTTACCAATAGAGTTATGTTTTCGTTGAACAGATGGTGATGAATAATTTAAGAGGCATATCGACGCCAATAGAGACCTACGACGAGTCGTACGCCGAGGAGCCGATGAGGGGAATGGAGGATCCAGATTGGGACATGTGGGAGGAGTGGATGGGTTGGGAAGGAGCTGGAATTCGGGACTATTCATCACACATAAATCCGTACATCTGAAGAAATTTGGAACATAATTTGTTAATAGAATTGGTCCATAATCTATCAACGTCCAAATGAATTGAAATGATGGTTGTTTTGTTGTATATAGAATGGAGAAGAGGGAAAGTTTGAAAAGAAAAACCTCTTGTCCAATTTCTCTCCCCTTTTTTTCAAGTGTTTTTTTTTTAATTTTTTGTACATAATAATGTCAAGAGAAGAGGGGTTTGACAGTTTGGCCCCCTTGGCTTTTAATAATATTTGAGAAGGCGTTTCAACTTTCTTTCAAAGTTGTGGGGGCATTGTGTTTCTTTTATCTTTCTCTGCCTTTGGGCTTTGTCAAAGTCTACTCGTTTTGTCCAATATTATCCACTCATACCAAAATAAATTGTATTGCTTTCTTAAAATAAATAAATAAAAGTTGGTGATAAGAATTATTAATCTTTTAGTCTAAGTACTTCTTTTCTTTTATCTTGAACTTTTTCTTAGCAATAATCTCTTGAGTATTTTAATCATAAAAGGGTTGGTCACTCTACCAGTTGATTGTTAGATGTTTTTAAATAATTTTTTTGGATAAAAGTGTTTAATAATATATTTGTAAACTAAAGTTTATAATCGAAAATTTATATTATATTCAGGTTAATAATTTAGAAAACATGATTTTTTTTTTTTTTTTTTACAGCCAATTGATCCCTGTAATGTGACAAATAATGTGACAAAAAGTAAGCAAGTAAATTAAATAATGTGACAAAAAGTAAGCAAATAATTTTAATTTACTGATTATCAAACTATAAAGTATGTATAAATAGTCATTGTCTGTAAAAAAAAAGAAGTATAAATAATAAATTTTAGACTATAGGATGAATCTACATAATCGTTTTCTAACTACATCATTGTCATTTTTTATTCTATCTTTAATTATTATTTTTTTTTGGTTAATATATCAACTCATATTCTTCATTATATTATTTGAATTTGTATGGATGAATATTTATTTAATTTACTTAAAAGATGATAAGATATGTTATAAGCAAATTTTTTTAAAATAAAGTAATTTCTGATTAGTTGATCTAGATTCTTATTTAAAGTCTATGCAATTCAATTCTACACTACATGTTTATGAGATGTTGACGTACCAATTAAACCAGAGATATGTTTAGAATGAGTTCAAGAGGTTCGACAAGGACTCTCCACACGTGTCTAGTATTATTATTTTTTTTAGTAGTACAAGTATATATTAGTTATCAAATCAAGTGGGTCATGTTCTAATACAACAAATTGCAAATAAACAAAGGTCACACCAAAACAGTAACCATCATGCTTTTAGTGGTGTTACATCCCATCTAAAACACATTAAATCATTGCATTTTTTACCACTCGGCACAAGAAAGGATATAAATTACACTAGCTCAAGCTAAAAGAGTTATAAAGCAACATTTTCGAAGGATGAAATTCATGCTTTACGGTACCAGTAAGCTCCACCTATCAATGCAATAGCTCTAGTCATGTGGTTCTACAAAAACCAAAATAATAATAATAATAATAATAATAATAATAATAATAATAAAATAAATCCTAAAACTTAACAGCTACTAGAAAGAAAGTGCTTTAATATTATTGCTTACGGTAACCTACATCAATAGAGAATTAAAAGAATGATTTTACTTTACTAATTGAAAGCACCTTTGCTAATGGATCGTTTATAGAGACTATGGGAGTAATTGAGCGACAGTATGATGTGAGTGGATTGCATTTTTATTACGACTTTGTACAAGTTTTTGATATGTGTCTTAACCACTTGAGCTATGTTCGATTTGGCGACTTTGTACACATTTATTTCGGTATCTTATTTAATTTAATTAAAATATCTTTAATTAGACCAAGGAAAGTTTTTTTTTCCTTGATAATAAGAATGGATTAAGTTTATAAATTATTCTAAAACAGTTATAACAAAATTTGTAAATATTGTTTGAAATTTCTATCCTTTTTGGGTAGTGCGCCAACAATGAATTGCAATGGGCCACAAAATGAAGTCCACGTCATCGCTTGTTTTCTCCTTTTTGCATTGTGGTTTTTTTTTACATCTATATCCTTTTAACGGTAGGTTGTTTTGCAAGAATACCCCTCCAGAGACAGAATATCACACTTCACCTGCTTTTGGATAAAAATACGAAATGACAAAAAATAAAGATAATTATATAAATGCCCTTCTATTCCTAAGTAATTTTTTTTAGTACAACAAATATGACGATAGATTGAACCTTTTCGTAAGCAAGGTTTACTTTGGTTTTCTCTTCGTAAGTAATTATTTTATATACAAAACTGAAAAAATGTATTTTTTTCGTATTTTTCTCTCCTATTTATCAAAATTGATAGAGTGGTCAGTAAAATATAGGTACTAATCCACCAATACCCCAATAATTTTCTTTTTAGTTAGTTAAATATCCTTCATTTAATGCATGCCTTGAAATCAATATCACAATGTCAAGGAAAGCTAAACAAAAGAAATTTGGTTGAAAATAAAGGTTCAAAAAAAGAGACCGTTTATTTGTCTATGAGAAAAAAGGGGAAAATGTATAGGAAGAACTTGCTTTGGATTGACATAATATTTGATAGGGTTAAATTAAAAAAAAAAATGTCAGACATATTATCAAATTTTCAATTTTGTGATTAATAAGAACTTGTATAATAAGTTTTTAACTTTCAAAATAAAAAAAAACAAAACAAAAATTAAAAGTAACAAATCTATTAGCCATAAAATTTAATTTATGTTTAATAGGATGGTAAGTTTTCAATTTTGTATATTGTCCAATGAGTCAAGGACCTATTATACACAAATTGAAAGTTTATGACACCTAATTTAAAATTTAAGAACCTATTAGGTACTTTATAAATCTCAATCATCCTTGCCTCAAAAAATAATAATAATAATAATAAAATTCAATCATCCATTAGATGCAAAATCAAAAGTCAAAAAATCTATTAGATGTTTTTTAAAGTTCAAAGGACCTACCCTATACAAACCCGAAAATTAAGAGACTGAACTTGTAATTTAACCTATTTTGTAGGTAGGAGTTAGATTGCTTAATTGCAAAGATTTAGTTCTTAAAATTTCAACCCGACTAATTTTCGAACACAATAAATTGGGAGGCTGACTTTTAAGTTTAACACTTTTCTACTGACATGAGCTTAGTTTAGTAATAAACAATATTTAACTATTCCCTTAGGTCAAAAGTTCAAATCCTTATACCCACAATTTTCGTTAATGCCATTTTGAATCGTGTGGGTTTAAATTTGAAAAATTTTCAGTACTATAGAAATACTTATTCTCTTTGTTCAGACTATAATTTTATCTTTATAAATAATTCTTTAATATTAATAGACCCCACATAATTTTAACATGATTCTGACGATAGACGACGAATAAATAGAAGCAGTATCATACCGTATAATACAAGAAATTTTACCACTCAAATGATTGCTAAAGATCCCTTTCCCAAGATTAATAATTAAAAGAAAAAAAGAAGGGTTCAATTGAAATTAAGAGGCCTCTTTTTCAAAACTAACTATTAGAGTAGTTGCAATAATTTATGTTTCTTGGTTCCTTGTTCCTCAACGAATTTTCCCCTCACTGGTCCTGTTGGGTGGGTCCCAAATTACTGATGACCAGGCCTTTTCCTCTCACTATTTTGCCCCCTCAAATTCATTCTTAGGGCACACTTACCCAAATTTATGCATACCAAAAGGTAAAAGGTCTTCTTAATTAGTTATAATTAAACTTCAAATTTATTACCATGTCCGACTAAATAATAAAATAATATTTTTGAAATACCAGCATAACTCGATAATTGAGACATAAATACGTGGAAAGAAAAAGCTTTTGAAAGTTATAAAATTTTATTTTAAATTAGAATTTTTTTCGAGAGAAAAAACTACTTAATTATTTATTTATTGTAAATAATATTTGGCTAAAAAAGAACTTATGAACCATAGTCATCTATCTTTCCAAGAGTGTTAATACCACATTTGACATTTTATAAACATTTCAGAAATATCATTTAAGTAGATATTCGTTAATATGTTTTAATAGAAAGTTGACGTGACAAAATATAGAATAATGTGATAATTGATGTAGAAACTTGTATGAGTTAAGTATGAAAAGAGAAAAAAATGTAGACGAAGATATTGTTGGAAAAGAAGCCATATTATATCCGGTCTTGCCCACATATGAAATATCCTTTTGAAAACCATAAGTTATTTTACATTTTCTCTCTTATTAAATTTAGTATATATAAGCTTTCACATTAATTGATATATCGTTTTTTCTAGATTTAAAACGTCAAATTTCCATTCAAAATATTAACCAATGAATATTTTTTAAATTTTTATGAAAAGTCAATGATACAATTGACACTTTTAAAAAGATAGAGGTATTTTTAAATAAATATTAATTTTTTGGAAATAAAGAAGCATTGCATTAACAAGAAATAAGACCACCAAAGGTTACATTAGAGGAGTGGTGACCACACATCACCATTACAATCCACAAAGGAAAACAATTGTCCCAAGAGACAGAGAAACGACTAGAAATTGCACAGTTTGACAAATAAAACAGCTTGCCTATTCAAATAACTATTAATATTAAAAAATTATAGCCCACTAAACACCTTTTCCAAAGTCACAACATCATAAACCTCATTCAATGATGTCGAGGGATAATACTAAATTAATGGAGGTATCTTATCGATTATGGCACCCTACTCACAAATAGAAGGGAAATAATTGCTTCAAAATTTGCCTTATTCTCCACCATGACAGGTAAAGAAATATTAGACAAATTATCTCAATCATGCTAGTCACGATTCTTAATACAATTAAAACGGATAGCTTCCCTAGATTCCAAAATATTATTCAAATCGATCGCCATTGCACCCTGCTGTCACCCACATTCTGATATGTCTTTGTTGCCCTTTGACTAACCAAGATGAAACAAAAATGAAGAGTCATTCTAAGAGATTGCAGGCGGATTTCCATATATAACAATGTTACCTTTGATTTTGTCAGCCGCAAAAACGTTATCAACATCCAACGAATGATCCCCGATACCTAGCCACCATTCGTCATCACAGAAACCAGCATGGAAGAAGAATCCTCTTCGAAAATTACCTCCAGAACAATAAAATAGGTCTCTATTATATTAGATCGATACTACTTCTTAAGAAAAAAATCATAGAGAAACCCAAACAAAACAGAGTGAAACACCCTAAAAAAATTAAATCAAAATACTAAAAGAAAACGCACACCTTCAACTGGCCACCTCCCCGCCACTTGTTTTTAGAGAGGATTGGGAAGCGAGCTTCTTCTGCTCTGGCAGTCCCAAAATGTATGGCACCAGTTCACTTCACACGAAATAAATATTAAAGTTGAAGGATATATATATATATATATTTTTTTTTTTTTTTTTCTCTCTTGGTATTTTAGTCACATTATTTTAAGAAAATGTATGCGCCAAAAAGTACCACTCTCCTGAGTTAACTCAACTCACCTCAATTTCAGAGAGATGGACAGTTTCATCATAAAACTTTCAAGATATTAAGCTAAATTATATATAAAGTGTGTCATCCTTGTTTCAATTTTTCACCTCAAGGTTTTGAAAGTTTTAATTATATCTCTCATTTTCATGAATTTTGAAGGTTTAATTTATTTAGCTTTTAGTAAAAAACGAACATATATCTCTAACTAAAAGATCGTGACTTCGATTACTCACCCTACATGTTGTACTAAAAAAATTATTTAACTTTTATACTTTCAAATTCACGAACTAAATCCGAGACCTACAGATGTATTAGATTGCACATATCATATAATTGGGAAAAATAACAATAGAGAGTCTTAAACTAAAAAAAAAAAGCCCTTTCAAATTTTATCCTTAAAATTAAATTTGTGCCATTTATTGAAAAGTGATAATTGACAGTTAATATTGATTGTGAATTGTGATATGATGATATGGTCAGCAACACTGGAGCATGAGAGAGATTCCTGAACCTGGTTGGGTTGTCTTGGTTCTTCTTCCTCGATCGATCATCGCTTCCGTTTTCAATCTCTGTCTGCGGAAAAACTTGAGGATGAAACTTCTCTCAGTCTCCACTTCTTTCACGTATGCCGCTCGGATTTCTCTGCCTTCTGTTGCTTCCTTCGCTCGCCTCCGAAATCTAGGTTTTCCTTAATTTGCTGTTGTCGAATCATTGATTCAATTGGTTTTTGCTCCGAAATCTGTCATTTCCGAGCCCGATACAAGTAATCCGCTTCTACGCTCTCTGAGGACCGCCGTATCAGTTCTACTTTGGAGGTGATTTTCTTTTTTCCTTTCGTCTTTCTATTATTTCGTTATGTGTGATTTGATACCTGCGGCTGGCATTTACGCCTATTGAGTTGGATTTTTTCGGGTCAGAAATAGATTTTTCTGGGAATTGGTGGGTGACTTTCACTTGTAGACTGCACGAGCATTGTAGGTGTATTATTTGATCACTGCTGCGTTTAAGATGCGAAAATATTTGCTACATGTTTCTGATTATTTTTTTGTTTGTGCTAGGAGTGCATGATTGATTGAATTGATACGGGCGCTATAATATATATAGTGGTGATTAGGAGTGTGCTTATTTCATTAATGTTGTGTGTTGTTCTATTTAGATATCTCTGTAAATGGCGGATCTCAAAGAGCGGTTGCTTCCTCCGAAACCTGCATCTGCTATAAATCTTAGGGAGGGAATTAATAATCGACCATCAGCCTCTGGAAGGCTGCCTTTTCAAGGTGTGGATGTTTTAGGGCTGAAGAAGCGAGGCCAGGGACTTAGATCTTGGATCCGGGTAGATTCCTCTGGGAATTCCCAGATCATTGAGGTCGATAAGTTCACCATGATGCGTCGTTGTGATCTACCTGCTCGTGATTTGCGCTTGCTCGATCCTTTGTTTGTTTACCCTTCAACAATTCTTGGTAGAGAGAAGGCTATTGTGGTCAATCTAGAGCAGATTCGATGTATTATAACAGCTGAAGAAGTCTTGCTGCTAAATTCTCTTGATAGTTATGTATTTCAGTATGTGGTAGAGCTACAAAGGCGATTGAAAACCACTGGGGTTGATGAAGTTTGGCAGAATGATGCAAATCATGGAACTGACTTAAATCGAAGAAGGGGAAGTAGGAATTTTGATAATGTATTTGGAAGCACCTCTCCTGATTATTTGCCCTTTGAGTTTAGGGCTTTAGAAGTTGCTTTGGAGGCAGCTTGTACATTTCTTGATTCTCAGGTGTGTAGAAGTAGAAGTTTGAGCTGTTTGTTTTTATTTGTTTCACTTCCCACGCGTTAATTGTATGTGTTTTCATTAAGTAATGCTTTTCGTACAGCCATTTAAAACATATTAGCAAATAAAGCAAATAGCCTTTTGATATATCGTGAAGTGGGGAAAAGATTGCAACTTTGTTCTATTTTGAAGAAAAATGTTGTCTACTTGTCTTGTTGGAGAAAATATTTATTTATTTCATCTCATGTTATTAAAATATTAAAATAATCCTCATTTCTTAATGATACTTTGACAGGCAATGTGATTTCTGTGGCGTTGTTGCTTTACTCATTTCACAGTTAGTTAGTATTCCCATGTCAGTTAACATCTGAACTTGCCTCTGAGGAACCTCACCTATATTTTGCATAAGACATTGTTGTTATTCTAACTCGTTTGACATGAAGCCTAACTACACACTTTATGGATCATGGTGTCCATGGACGTTCATCTTTATTTATTAGATGCATTTGAACATATCAGTATTGCTTTCAGGCGTGGTTCTTAGATTGGCACTTGATAATTTATTTATAATCATTCATTTCACCAAAGGCTGCAGAATTAGAAATCGAGGCATATCCATTGCTAGATGAACTTACATCAAAAATCAGTACATTAAATTTGGAGCGTGTCCGTCGCTTGAAGAGCAGACTTGTTGCCCTAACTCGTAGGGTTCAGAAGGTATTCTGCATTCACATCTAGTGATCCTGGTTTTTGCAAGTGGTGGCCCCACCATTTCCTGTCGTTGTTCTCTATTTGAGCTACATCTTTTTAGGTCAGGGATGAAATAGAGCAGCTCATGGATGATGATGGAGATATGGCAGAAATGTATCTCACTGAGAAGAAAATGAGAATGGAGTCCTTTGTTTATGGTGATCAGTCCGTGTCGGGATACAGATCAATTGATGGAGCATCTATTTCTGCTCCCGTTTCTCCTGTATCTTCACCGCCTGAAACTCGGAAGCTTGAGAAGAGCCTGAGCATTGCAAGGAGCCGGCATGAGAGCATGAGAAGTTCAGAAAGTGCCACTGAAAATATAGAGGAGCTTGAGATGCTGCTTGAAGCTTATTTTGTTGTCATTGATAGCACCCTGAACAAGTTGACATCGGTAAGCATACAAACTAAAAAGAAAACTAGTTCTCTCTTCTCTCTTTTTCCTCTTTAGGATGAAGTTACATTCTTATTTCATTTCCTTCCTTTTAGTTGAAGGAGTACATCGATGACACAGAAGATTTCATCAACATCCAGTTGGTATGACCATGTTTTCTCTGTTTCTCTTGTTAGTTCATGTTTCATTACTTTTTTTTTTCTTTTGTTAGTTCATGTTTTCTCTCTTTTTTCTGAGATTAGTGATCTCCTGAAATTGACAAAATCTTTCAAGCCGCTGCAAATTAAGCTGATAGTGCTGAAACCAAGAAAGCATATGAACTATAGCGAATTTACATGTTGGTTAAATGCTTCTAACTTGCTCCCCTGTCATGTTCGCTACAGGAAACTGAACCTTTTTTTGTTTTTGTTTGAAGGAGAACTTTGTGTTAACTCCTAAAGAAAACCCATGTTAAACAATGCTTAATAAAAATTCAGAACTTGATGCTTTTTCATGAGACAGCTGTGCAGTTAGATGACCATATGCGAATTAGATAACAACACTGGTCGACAATCTTATTGTCGCATCTCTCTGTTTTTTCCATCAATTACCAAAAATGTTTTCGTATGCAGGATAATGTACGAAATCAGTTGATTCAGTTCGAGTTACTACTCACTACCGCAACATTTGTCGTTGCCATTTTTGGGGTGGTAGCAGGAATCTTTGGCATGAATTTTGAAATACCAATGTTTGGGTATCCTGAAGCATTCAAGTGGGTCCTTGTTATTACTGGAGTAAGTGGAATCATCATATTTTCTGCATTTGTTTGGTTTTTTAGATACAAAAGACTGATGCCACTTTAAATATTAAGGCATACAAGAAAATTGGTCGTACTGTATGGGTAGTTGGAGGTAACAAAATGGGATGCCATTCATAGTATTATTATTATTTTTCCCTTCTCTTGATTAATGTTAACATGAGATGTAGGAAAAACTTGGCTCATCTCTTCCAATTCTTCCAACTTAATTCAAAGGCTGTTATCTCTCTTTCCTGTATGTTTATTTGTTGGAATGATCTTCTTATATTTGTTAGCTAGGGCTGTTGGTGAAAAATAATAAAAAACCAGTTTTGGATTAAAAAAAATTACAATTGAAAGATAGTTTTTAACAAAAAGAAAAAATCACAAAAGCAACCATAAATTTCTGAGTCACTCAGGACTCGTATAACTCGAAGTTAAGAAGTTGAACTTATGTTTAGTCCATAAGTTAGTTTTATCGTAGGACTAAGATGTTTAAATTTAGTTATATTAACTCAGATTTATGAAATTTGCTTTCTAGTACCATATGGCATATGTTAGCTTTTACAGATTATAAACATATACGTTATACATACTGATATTATTTCAAATTATTTTATAATATAATTATGCATATAATAATTTGTGAACCATGACAAATGCTCATTCTCCCACAATCTGGGGGCAACTGAAGAGGAAATTCAACAACCTGAATGGGATTTGTCATTACAAATTAGAACGAACCAAGCATTCAAAACCACCCCACAAAAGTAAAAAACAATCAACCAAAACCAATGTTCCTTCCTGATCTTCCCACAAGTTTGGAAATTGGGAGACACACACAATTCTTCTAACCAAATCTAAAACACAGAAAGGATTTCAGAACTAAAACTAGTTGTTTTCTGCCATGGATAAGAAAAAACTAAATCCATTCAGATCCAAACCAGATCAAAGCCAGAGAAACGAGCAGAGCCTGAATCCGTGTCGGCCAAGAACCCAACCGGGCCGGGGCAGACGAGGGCGAGGAATGCTTGGCGGCAAGGGGAGAAGATGGAGGAGGAGGAAGAGGATGGACAAGAATGGTGACCTTCATGCCATTGTAGCACTGCCCATTGCCACAAATGAAGTAGTATCTTTTGGCCTCCTTGAGAAGGATGAAGTCTTTGCCACTGCTCCAATTCCCAAACGCCCCCTCTGTGGTGCAGTTGCCGTACCCTGATTGGTTCACCTCGAACACATTGTATTGGATCTTCTGATACCTAAATGCTGCCAAATATAGGGCCATTTCCCCCTTAGTTCATCTTAGATTCAACATTTCTAGGATAAAAAAGATTATACACGAACTTAAATTGTAGTCTCTCCCGTGAAACCCTAGCTATTAGGGAGAAAGAGAGAGAAAATTACAGATGAAGTCGCCGACGAAGAAGGTGTGGTTGTTGGCCCAGAGAGTGTAGTTGATGCCAGGGTTCCAGCCGCGGTTGGCGCCGACGATGTGGTCGGTGGCGGAGACGACGGCGGCGGCGGCGGCGAGGATGAGGAAGGAGAATGCAAGGTGCGGCGAGTGCGAGGCGTGCATTTTGCGAGCGAGCGAGCCAAGCTTCAATTTGAGTGGAGTGGAGGAGGAAGAGCGTTGATTTGATAAACCAATGGCTCGGCGACAGAGACAGAGACAGCTGTGGAAGGGCCCAAATAATGGATAATGAATGAAGATTCGAGAGTGGGGGCAATGGCAACGGCAACGGCAATTCCATTATTATATTTGTGAATAAATGTGTGAGATCTGCAGATGATTCGCAATTTCAAGATTTTGGCGCAATTCTCTGTTTGAATGTCCAAAACCCAACAAAAAGAGAGAGAGAGATGGAAATATGTTTCCTTGGCTGCTACCATGTGATGCCTGATAAGAATGTTGGTACTTTGGTTGCTTTGCTACTAAATTAGTATTTGAGAGTGACACTATAATATCATCACCAAATTCTACACTATTTTTAATAATCTAGTTTTCGTTACGAAATATACAAGTGGGTGATCATAAAGTGATACGTTACTTCGAGGTATATATAGCCATATGTCTACCATAAGATTGGAAGTTTGAATCTCATTGACCATCTTGTTGTTGAGCTTAAATGGTTAATGAGTTATCTCAATACACTAGAATAATAGATATATTTCTTCAAATTTCTACATCGATCTTGAAAAGTTTTATTTTTTATATACCACAACTTAATTTCCTTCTTTCATGACTAATTTTAAGTGATGAACTAGTTAATACAGTTGATTTTTATTTTTTTTTTATATATAATTGTTCTCTCTCCTTTCCTCTACTCTCGGTGCCCCCATCTTTGAAGACTGAGGTGGAGGGTGCGACGAGGAGCGTGAAACAACACAAAAATTCGGTCCTATAATTGTTATATCTAAAAATATGGATAGACAAGTTTCAAAAAGTTGAGTGAAGTTTATGGAGGATTATTGGGCAAGTGATCAATGACATCATCTCCAAAATTTATTACATGGAATATGGTCATCTCTGAGTGTGGTTGAATCTCTCTTTATAAAGAGTAGACTTAGATTATTAAGAGGAAAATATTTAAAAATCGACAGTTCATCAATCGATGTCTCAGTATTTTCCTTATCAAGAAAAAATAAAAGGGAATCAAATGAAGGTTTTAGATCAATGGGAAAAAATAAGACTCATTTTACATGCTTTTAATTTGAGGTTTGAAGGTGAAAAATGATCCTATTGTTGAAAATTTGTCTGCCCATTTAGAGCTGGTAATAAGAAATCGCTTAAAAGATACATATTTATGTTCACAAAATTTCTTAATGTTCATGTTATAATATATCATTTGATGTTCAGATTTCGTTTTTTAAAACACTACAAAATTTTATTATAACATAAATATATATTTTAGTCTTCTTTTAGATACACATTTTTACATTTAAAAGTGTTTGAACATGCTGACGTTTACCACAAGTTAAAGGTTTTTTTGTTGGACCTAAAGAATGAGAACAAAATGGAATATCATCATCTGTGGCATCAGTTTTTAGAAGGTTGTATATTTCATGGTAATTTATTTGATGTGTCGTCAGTCTATGTTTAGATTGGAAGGTTTGATAGTCATGCCACAAATTTGATCAGTGAGCCCCCTTGATGCCCACCACCTTCTGGATACATCGAAATCAACATCGATGTGGCATGTGATATGCTGAAATACATGAAAAGAACGGGCATTCTCGTCATAAATAGCATGTTACTATCAAGTATATTATCTCTAATTACGGGAGTAAGTGTTGGGAAAAATTAAAACTCAAAACTTAAAGCCATATATGATCGGCTTCCCATGTTAAATTTAAAGAAACGGAAGTGTATATTGATCCATGATGGTCAGATGGACGAATGATGTTGGGAGAGTACACAATAGACCAACTGGCCTGATTTAGAGAAAGAATTTTTCCTTTGCTGTAGAGTCGGGGAAAACCATTCAAGCGTCGAGATGGAGATGACTCTGCTACGATAGAGGAAGAAGGAGAATCCGTAGGCCCTCTTTGGTCGCAAAAAACAATCCTAATTGCCAATTGCTTCAATCCGCGAGGAAGAGGTTAAAAAAATTAATTGAAAGTGGAAACGTACGGGTTTGATCTTCCAAATCTAGATAAATCATGATTTTCCTATGTTTCTACTGTGTATTCTTGTAGAAGAAGAAGAGTTCTCTCCCTGAAGGGATGAAAAATAAAAGTTGTGATTGCTCTGACATGGGATCATAACCATTCTACAACCGATCGACAAAAAACTACGGATCAGTTATAAGGTTTTGATATTTCAATTTGACGGCTCATCAAATTAGAATTTATTTTAATGTATCTCTACATTTTATCCATGGTTATTTTATATTCTATTAAACCAATACTTAAACATAATTAGATTACCTCTTGATCTAATTATATGTGTGGCTCAAATTATTGAAAATTCCAATAGTGAGAGAGTTGAATCTTATCAAATGTAGCTTATGTGACCCCTTTTACTTGATGAATAAAAATCTCTACTTTAAAATAATAATAATAATAAATAAACAAATAAATTGGACAGAAAAGTTGATAATAACCATTGGGTTAATATACACCAGTACTTTTTCTCTTGCACTGCTCGCGACTCCTAATTAACATTTTGATGTTTATAGTTTTTATTTGTAACAGAGTTATTTTTCTTTAACAAGTAAAGAGGGTCAATAAGCTTCCTATATTCAAAATAAAAAAATATTTTAATTTATTGCTCATTCATATACTTCGATTAATACAAGGGGTATAGAGACTCCTAATAAAATATGAAGGTTAAAATAATTTTAAAAAATGCCGAGTAACAAGTTTAGTCTTTAAACTTAAAAGAAAGAACATCTCATAGAATCATTGAATTTTTAAAAATATATAATAGGTCCATAAACTTTCAACCCTATATGTCTAAATAAGTCCATAAACTTAAATAATTATTTAAGTTTATGAATTTTTACATCTAATAAATCTCTCTCCTAACTTAGCAACCACGAGCAGATGTCTTCGGAAATTGGAATACTTTCTTAAAACAATTCATTAGACAATATTAGACAGGTCGGAATACAAAATTAAAAGTTAAGTTTAAAATCAATAAACTAAAAAAAAAAATCTAGTAAACATACTAAATTGAAAGTTAGACGTATTACACACTAATTTTGCCTAAAAATAATTACATAAAATTTTAGAATTAGTAACCTTTATTGTTGTGGAATACACGTATGAAACCCACTTTAACAACGCATTTGCATGCGCTCCACCAGCACTTTATAAAAAGCACTAAAGAAATTTTCAGTCTTTTGCATGCGCGCCAAGCCATCTTTTGTGATACTAATTTTTATTGGAAAAGACACCAAAATACAAAATTACCCCATATTGCAAACTCTACTTTTATATTATTACGATTTAGTCCTTCAATTTTTTTCCTTTTGATATCTTCTTCCGAACTAGTATAATACAACTTCTATACATTTAAAATCTTGCTCTCAATATGTGTTTAACTCAACAGTAATTTATACTTGTCTCTTATTAAAAGATTATGAATTCAGTTATTTGTTGTACTAAAAAAAATCTGGAAAAAAAAGATTTAGTATACAGTGGTAAGATGATCATTTTTACAAATATTGAAAATAAAGTTTGAAGTAAAAAGTTTTCAAATAAATAATTTGCATAGTATTTATAATTTTTTTTTCATGTAATACTATAACTATGAAGTAGGGATTTAGAATTTTTGACTTTTTAAGAAAATTTACTAGTGTTAGTTGTTTTGTTTTTTAAATTTGAACTTTCGATGAAAAGCTAATATTAGTTCAACTATGCACAAATTTAATTAATATTCCTATGAAAAGTGTAGGAATTAAAATATAATATTAATATGCCAAGTAAAATAAAGTCCTAACAAAAAAAATTATGAATTTGAATAATTTGAAATTGAACTTCCTAGGTTGATATATATATACAAAATGATATTAATATCAAAGTTTAGCAATTCAAATAATATAAAAAATAGAGTAAATAAATACAAAAACAAAAAGCTTAAATATATATACACACATATAATGGAATATTTATTTCCATTTTCCAAGATGGTGGCGGAGTGCCACTGTGACGTGCCAAGTGGAAAATGTCAAAGGTTTTGTGATCAATTTTCCTTTTTTTCTTTTAAGGCTTTCAGAATCTTTTCGTCCGCCTTGCATTTGCATTTCCCATTTTCCAATTTTCCAACGGAGAAGAAGATTTCACTTCCCTCGCTCTCGGTCACGGCGGAAAACACAGTGAAGATTGAACTCGGCGGCTACAATGGCGGACTGGTTCTTGCGACTTGGTTGCCCCGATTATCCTTCTGTAATTTCAATGCCCTTTACCTCCTGATTAAGAATTTTGTTGTTATGAATGCATTCTTGGCCCCTGATGCTCTGTCATTCTAAACAGTGGTTTTCAATGTGTCGATTGGTTAACATTGTTCTTGAGTTTGGAACTATTTCATGTTTTCTTTTCCCAATACAAATTTTAGTACTGGGCCTGTTAAGAGCGTATGTAAAAGATTAAGAGTAAACTTTTCATGAACTTTTAGAATGGTGTCTATTTAGTCCCCTGTTGTAGGTCATGAACGTTGAGCTGTGTTTATTAGTCTCAATATTTTAAAAGGAGTTGTGTCTGGTAGTCTCAATATTTTAAAAGGATTTCAACAGGCCATTCAAAATTTTAATTTTGTGATAATAAGTGTTGAAACCATAGAGTTTAGGGTAGAAACTTATTAGAGACAACCTTGACAGTTTAGGGAGTTATTATAAATTTTTTAAAGTTTAGACACTAGTCACATGAAGTTCAGCGACCAAAATTGTAATTTATTCAATATTAAATATATATAGTTAAGTTATTGAGTCTAATAGTGATTTAGTATAGTACTAAAAGTTGTAGGTCTTGAGTTCTAACCTCTACAGTGTCATTTCCTCTCCTATCGATATTGAAGGTTCACGTGTTATATTTCCAAATCAAACTGATATTTGAGCCCAAATACGAGAGCGAGATGTGTTGAGACTTGAGGATATATATTAAAGATTGAATATACCATATAACCCAACCAGAGGGAAGAAGGAAGAAGGAAGAAGGATTATAGATAAAAAAAAATGAAGATTTTAATAGTTTTCTATCTAATTGACCCCTAAAGTTTTAGGATCGAAGATTATAGATACAAAAGTTAGAAGGTAGCAATTTGCTTTTCATGAAAATTTCTTGCTCTACCTCTCCTGGCTTAAGCTTTTGGAAAAATGGGAGTGGGTTGTTAAATATAAGATCTTCTTCTCGTATCCTCTACTCAGTTAGCACCTCCACTTGGTAGCTAATTGATATTTGACTTCTTCCCGTGCCCAATTTTGAATTATAACACTTGGAGAATAGAAATTATTCAAAGTAACTATATGATGTTTCTGGTTGCTAATAGTGTCCTTCTTTGTTTGCAGGTTTGGAATGGGCATCAATTCTCAAAGTGTTTTATAGATATATATCCTTTCATTTTAGCAGTTTGGCCTTAATTTATTTCTAGTCTCTGGCTCTGTTTGGCCTTTAATTGTTCGTTCTGTCTTAACAATCCTTACGACCTTGGCTTTTGGAGTAAATGTTTTGACCATCATTATTACTGCATTGCTTGGAATTTTTCTGAAAAATGGTGGAAGGAGACGGAGGGTACGTTTCACTTATCATATGTTCTCCTTAGTTACTAAGAAGCAAGGGAATATGGTGACTGTGAGATCTTAATTTCTATGATAATGTCAGTTGTCAAAATCTTATTAGAAGTTAATATATAGGAAGATTGAATCAATTAATTAGGGCGCCTTTCATTATTTTTCATATAAAGATTTTGTAGTTAGCTTTCTTTCTTTTATCATTATTCAAGCCCCATAATCCACAAGCTTAAGTTAAGCTTTTTGAGTTTAGTGGTGATTTAACATGGTATCAGGACAAGATGTCATATGTTCAAACTCCTATAATTTAGCCAGATATGTCATTTATTCCTCAATTAACATGGATAGTTACATGTTGGACATTGTACTAATTTTAAAGCCCATAAGTCAGGAGTTTAGAAGATTAATATACTGCAGCGCTTAAGCTATTGGGGTAATGGTAACTTCACCATTTTTAAACTTAATAGATTTGTAAACAATATGAGTAAGATCTATGTTTTGAGTTGGTACCACTATGTAGTTGTAAATACCATCAACCGAGTGAAAATTGAGCCTTCCATGCTAGTCCAATCTAATGATTTATGTTTCTAAAAAATTTGAAATTGGAAAAATTCATGATATGGATGTACAAAAATCCAATGTATCACTGAAAAAAAATGATAAAATGGCGCTGAAATTTCTTGCAAACTATTATTGTTTCCAAACTGCATTTATTAGTTGATCCACACTTTCTTTTTGTAGAATTTTCAGAGAAGTCTTCTGGAGAAAATTTTCTTGCATTTCCTTCCAGCCATTGGACTATGCCTGTCACTTTTTGACATGATGTTTCTTCTGAGGAAATTACTCACTGGTGGTGATGTTGAATACCATGACTGGTTTTCAACATGTTCACTATTTGCAGTCTGGGTAAACCATCTGAACATTAGGTTTCTGAAAAATTATGTTAAATTATTATTATTACTTTTCTATGTTTTATGAGTGGCACTATGAATATGTAGACATGCACTACAATCTTTGCAAATTGTTTGAACTTTGAGCACGTATTTCGCAACCAAGTGTTCTGCTTTTGGTGGATTGTAAGAGCATTGTTTGGGATTCTCATTTTTGTGTCGACATATGCAGACTTTGAGGTACTCATATTTCCTCCTAAACATATCATTATATTCTGTTATCATCAAGTTTGTTCTACTTCTAAGTTTTAAGTATTAATCTGACTGTATCTTGTGACCTCATTCATCTATCTAGGATTTATATCTTCATCTCTTCACTTTGAAGTTTGAAATAACAGTGTGACAGTGCATAGATGAATTGCATTTATGATCTCATTTCGAGGAATCTAAGTTTTCGGACCTCCTACCCCTAGAATATAGATTTTTAATAACAGAAAGAGGGGATACCAGGAATTGGCCTAGTGGTCATCGACACCCCTAAGAAAAATAAAGGGCCTAGAGAAAATGAGTTCAAACTGTGGTGGCCACCTACCTAAGATCCAACGTCCTACGAATTTTCTCATAAACCAAATATGGTAGGATGAAATTTATTGAGGTGCGTGAGTTGCGAACACTCACAAATATTAAAAAGGAAAAAGAAGGAAGAATAAGGGAGGAGATAGCGGAGAGTATAATTGGAAGAAATTTGTATCGAGCTTGGGTCGAGAGTGGCAACTTTTGTGGTCAAATCTGTTAACGAATTTATGTATGTTTCTAGATTATGAAATATATGTAAAATTTAGGTATAGTGTGCAGTACTAAGAGGATGTTTTGTTTGTAGATACTCAGAACCTTTAACAACAGTTTAGTTGTCTTGTTGGATGTTATATTTGGCACATCAACATTCATTATCAGATCAGAGCATGCAAAAAGCAGGTACGTTAAGCTCATATGTCCACCAATATATTTCTTTCCTTATTATTATTTTTAATTATAATATTCATTCAACTACTATTACATCGCTAATTTTAAAAGATCAGATACAAAACCACTCATAATTGACTTAGTGGCACGAGACTCACATTATTTAAACTCCGGAGTTAGTGGCTATCATGGCTCGAACCTTTTCTCTCTTAGCTTCGTACTTTTCTCATTAGTCCCAATTACCACTAGGCCAACCTATGGTGGTTAGTAGCAACATGACATGTGAAAAAGTATAGGAATTTCACTCCATAACATAAAATTAATATGTAATTAATTTTTTTTTAAAGAATCTCATCACTTTTCATTTATTTTTTTAAATATAGAATAAGTTTAATTTTCTTGATGTGTTACTTTACCTTTAAATTTGACTTCAATTTAGATTCTTGTAGAATTTTAAACTTTACCTATATTTGAAAATACATATTTTTTAATGATATTTTTATAAATTCCTCAAAAGGAAAAAAAATTTGGGAGAATGGTCCAAAACCCAAAATGGTTACTACTTAAAATTCAGTTTTTATGATAACAAAATATCAAAAAAAAAGAAAAAAAGAAAAAAAAGAGGAGATAAACTTCTACTTTATCTTCCTCGACTAACTCAGGTGGTCAGAGAAAATAGAAATAGATCGAATTGGACTACTGGGCCGGGCCACGTAGTAATTCCTGGACAGTATGGGCTTGGGTGTTATATTGGCCCAATTCTCGCATCTTTCATTGGCCCAATTGTTTTAACTGTCTGGCCCGACCCAATAGGATTCAGCAGCTTCAACTCTGCTTCGTCTTCCTCCTCGAACCCGCTGACGAACTTTCCTCCACTGCATGCTCAAGAACTTCCCTCCGCTGACGCACTACCCTGCAGCGGCAACCCAATGCTGTTTCTTCCTCCAGTTCATTCGTCAGCCATATTCTGCTCATTTGAAATAATGCCCATCTCGAACCTACGTGAAACATTTCCTTGCGAGGATTGGCGCTCCTCCTTCCTCCATCAGATTTTCAGTTTCTTTGCAATGCCGACTCAGTTGCAATCGGATTACCCACTTCATGCTTTTGAGGAATTTCCGAACCCCTTTCTGCAGTTTTCCATCATCTCAATTTCTTGTTGCGCCTTTGCCTGTAATTTCATCGATGAGGATCCATTCTCGGTTGAATTTCTCTAACGCAAGATTGTTCGAGAGGCGTGGGCCTCTCCGAGTCAAAAGACCAAGGCTCCAAGATGACATTCTCTCCCTAACTTTTTCATGCCACGTAATGGGGATCCTGCTTTATCAGTTCTCTTCTCTTACAACTCCCATTTCTAATTTACATGTTAATCCCATATTAACACTTCTCCGAAAATTATAAGAATGCAGCATGAATTGGCCAACATTTTTTACTTTATGAATAAAGAAAAAGAAAAATGTTTTTACGACCACCATGAGTTATGGTTGGTCTGGTAGTCATTGGGGTAAGTGAAAGAAAAAGTAATGGTATTTTGGACTAAAAAAGAATATAGGGCCTCCAAGTATTATGCGATATTTTTTTTTCAGAGTCTCTCTTCCAGTCTTCCTTTATATGCGTGTTGTGCATATTGCACAGTCACTCTCACCTTTGCATCTATGTGGTTGTCCATACGTGGACTTGTTATCTGCACGCTCTTTTACACAAAAGGATCCCATTCATGACCTCTGTATCCCTTCTTTCTATTCTCGAGTATTCACGTGCAATAGTTGCATGGTTTCATATTCGATACGTATTTGTACAAAGATGTGGTGATAATACAACAACCATTGTCATTAGGTAAGAGTGCATATAAGTCTTTGCATGTTACACATCAATTCTCTATTAGGAAATCACTTGCTTATTTTGGCTGTTTGTAGTTCAATGGAAGATTCACTCCTATCTGTGGATGTGGACCTAGAGGAGAGTCATATAGGGAATAATGTAAGAAAGACCCATTTTCCTTTACATTTCTTTTCCATCTCCTTTCTGATAAGTTGAAATTGTTAGTATAACAAATTGCTAGAAGATTTGATAATGCTGCTTATCTGTGCCTTTTATTAATTCTTTAACCAATTATTTCTTAATTCTTAAAGAGATACAAGTAACTTACTTCTTAGCTCTTCTTCTATCCTTTGTGCCCTTAGATATGGAACCATACTTTTGTTTCCTTAAAGTTTGCTATCATTTGATAAGTATGCCTTTTAATTATTTGTACTCTTCTTTGTCTCAATGTGAATTATGATAGCTAATTGATTATTGTACTTTATTGGTTCAGAAGGAAGATAAGCAAAGCTGTTGGAATCTTTTAACATTCAATTCTATCACGTCAGTTATGAATGATGGTGTTAAAAAGCAGTTGAATTTTGAAGATCTGCTGCAGCTTCCAACTGATATGGATCCCTCTTTCTGCTACAACAAGTTGTTATCCTGCTGGAACGACCAACATTCCACGAATTGCTCAAATCCATCATTCTTTTGGGCAATCTGTCGTGCATATGGTTGGCCATATGTTTCTCTTGGTTTGCTGAAGGTACTTGCATATCTTAAAAGTGCCCTGTTTTCTCATTTTCTAGATAGAAGCAAAAATAAATAAAAAAAGGGAACTTTATATTTCAAGGTTTTCATTTCATAGAGATGTTGTAGTGACTGAAGCTTCTAATTCCTACTTCATTTCCCACATATTTAAAATATAAAGTTTCTTCGAAATTTTTGTCCCAACCATTTTTAGCATTAGCAACCTGCTATAACATCATATTTTACGAAGGAGATAACTTGATCTTATTCATTGACTAGATATATATTTTACCATGTCCAGGTGCTTAATGATTGTATTAGTTTTGTCGGGCCGATGCTTCTCAATCGGTTGATTCAATTTCTACAACAAGGTTTTTACATTCGTGTTCTTTTCTTTGTCACTAGTTTATGAATATTGATCACATTATGGTTGACACCATCCTTCTTCTTCTTTTATTTCCCCTGCTCATTCATGTTTTGCCTTCCCCCTGCCCCCGCTCATTCAAGTTGAAAGTTTGATGTTTTAAATCAAATAGTTTTGTACACTTCTATAAGTCTTTCTATTATTCCACTGTTTGCACATTTTAGTGTTTGCTTCATTAGCGAAGTAGGTAGAGAACCATGGGGCAGGCAGACATAAACATTCTCAATATGAAGCTTACAAGTGTTTGAAAATAATTTATTGAAAAATTAGATGTCATACTGGGAATATTGATTTGTTCTAATCTTCCTTCTGAAAGTCTAATCACCATTGCATAAATTATTTATTGGCAAGATGATTCAAATTTTCAACGGCATTTATATTTCCTACTTTTATTTAATCAGGTAGTAGGACATCAGATGGCTATGTTCTTGCAATATCTTTGGGCCTAACCTCTATCTTCAAGTAACTCTAAAATTTTTGTTTTCTTATGCTGTCATTTTCATTATATCTCATTTGTGTTTTATTGTCTTTTTCTATTTGTCTCATATTTATTTATTATTTATTTCTTGAAAACAGATAAACCTGATTTTAGGCTTTGCATTATTTTCACCACTGAAATAATTTAGTTGAAATCTTGTTTCGTTTGTTGTTATTGTTGTTTTTTTATACCAGAAACAAAACTTTTCATTGAGATTTGAAAAGTTACAAACGGTCAACTTTCTACAACAAACATGAAGTAGAAGAAACCTCCAACTATTAATTAACGTTGTTGTGACCTTTAAAATTCCAAGTTGCTAATCTTTCTCTGATAAATACCAAACAAGATGCCCCCTTCAAATAAGGTAGTCATCCAATTAGACTTTAGCTTGTTGATAGAATAATTTTGAGAAGTTTAGGGAGAACATACCAAGAAGCTGCATGTACTTTGATTACCTCGAAACTTTCTTTTCAATTAGTGCTTGTTTCATTTGTAGTTAGGGCATCAGCGTGACTCCCCATCTCTGAAACTTTTATTATGGTTTAGTTACTTTTTTAAATAGGAAACAGATATTTTTTAATGAACAAAATAGTTACAAGGAAATTTGAGAGAGGAAATAGGGGAGTCTTGTTCTTTATTAGCCAAGTTGGTGGACACGATGCCGCAAGCTAGAGAAGATACTTGAATTTGGAAGCTGTAATTATCTTTTAAATAAAAACATAAATTATAATTTTAGTTCAATACTTAAGGAAGAAACTGAACTACTCACCCAAGATATCCAAAGCTTTGCCTAAAGCATGTTGGAAGTCAAAGAGTCTGAAGAAGGTAGACCTTGAAACATGGATCTTACAGAATGGAGTAAATACAGCAGAAGATCTTCGAAGGAAAATGTCTTCTGTAGCCTTGTAACCTTCGGTGTTTTGTGTATGAAAGCAAGTGTAGGTCAAAATCACTTGTCCTACTGTTTGTTTGCCTGTGAAATTTTTTTGGCAGGTTTTTTACGAGAATCCAATTTACCATGGGTGGTGGACGAGAGCGCTCTGAATGATATAATTCAACTTTTTTGGGGTGCATGGGCAAATAAATACGATCTAAGTGACTATTTTAGAAATTTGGTTCAAGAGGAACCATAGAATTTTTTCGGACAAATTTATCGAATGATGTGAGAGAGTGGATGTAGCTAAATGTAAAACATCTTGGAGATTTATTTAGTAATTAATGTTTACAGGATTTTTATTTCTAAATTGGGGTCTTTTTTTGCCTTTTTAATGTAATGTTGGACTCTTACCCAAAAAAAAATGTAACGTTGGAGATTTTGTTTAGCCTCCCTGATCGGGGTTTGTTTACTCTTGTTTTTTTTTTTTTTTTGATATGAAACGAGAATTTCATTGATGATATGAAATATACAAAAGGCCACATAGGCAATTACAAAAACGCCTTCCAATTATGGATAAGATTGGAAGCTTTTACACTGTTAGAGTATATATTAGTATATTTTATATTCTTGTATTAATATTAATTTGTCATTTAACTTCTCCTTATAGGATTAGGTCAACCTTGTATATTTGTCTATATATATAGACTTTAATAATGAGAATACAGTACAATTGGATTCTCTCCAACCTTAGTCTCTACATGGTATCAGAGCTCTAGGTTTTGTGCCCATTAGGGTTTTGCGCCCATTAGGGTTTTGCGCCCATTAGGGTTTTGTGCCTTAGGGTTTTTGTTCATTGCTATCCAACACTCGCCGCCGCCGCCGCCCACTGCCGCCGTCGCCAATCACCGCTGCCGCCGCCGTTCACTGCCACCGCCGCAGACCACCGCCACCGCCGCCGTTTGCTGATTTGCCAGTTATTTTTCCAATTGCTATTCGTGGGTTTCGTCTCGCCGTCCTTCGCACCTTCGTTGCGGTGCGCTTCCGTGACCGCCAATCACCTTCCCCTCTAGTTGTCGTGGGGGAGCACTTGGGGTTTCTGGTTTCAGAAAACACCTAATCCGGTTTGGTTCCAACCGTTTGATTCATATGTTTTGTTTGGTTCGGGTGGTTTGGTCTGGTTCTGTCGTTTTGTTCAAATAAGTTCGCTTGTTTGTTATGGCTGAGAAGAAATCAATCGTAACTCATGAGGTGATCCCAATGATATCAAACATCACAGAACACAAGTTGAATGAAGCACGAATAGATTATTTGTCTAACAAGTTGGGCATGATTAACATATATCCACCAACTTGAGGGGGAGTGTTAGAGTATATATTCGTATATTTTATATTCTTGTATTAATATTAGTTTGTCATTTAACTTCTCCTTATAGGATTAGGTCAACCTTGTATATTTGTCTATATATATAGACTTTAATAATGAGAATATAGTACAATTGGATTCTCTCCAACCTTAGTCTCTACATACACCAACCAATACACCAACCAAGAGCTAAAACAGTAACTCTATAAAAAAAGGATCAAAAGGAAGAGATTTATCGTTAAAGACTCGATTGTTCCTTTCTAGCCATAGACTCCATAGGAAGGCTTTGATGAAGAGGGTCCAAAGTGTTGCACGATGCTTAGTGAAAGGATGACCCACCAAAAGATAATCAAGGAGGATGGAGGGGTTGTTGTGAAATGCTGTCTTCCATCCAAATGAAGGGAGGAGGGTCACCCAAAATTTGAAGGCGTAGCTGCAGCTGAAAAAAAGGTGTCCGGGTGTTTCATGTGCCTTGACACATAGGTGGCAGCAGTTTGGGGAGAGGGTGATATGGGGCAGCCTTTTCTGAATCCGTTCAAAAGTATTTAAAGCTCCATGACTAAGTTCCCAGCAAAAAAACTTGACCTTTTTGGGGCATTTTCCTTGCCAAAGAGTAGGGTAGAGGCTGGAAGTGGCATTGCAATTGGACAGATGCTTAAAAACAGAGTTGGTGGTGAAAGATTTACTTGGTTCCAGGGTCCAAAACCATCTGTCTTCTTGTGGGGGAGGGTTTACAGCTTCTAGGATCTGTGATAGGTCCAACCATTCTTCAAACTCCTCGTCTTTGAGTGGTCTACAGAAGCTGTAGTCCCATGTTGCTGTAGTCTTGGACCAGTGATCGATAATTTTAGCATGCTTATTTGTGGCTATGGCAAAGAGCCTCGGATAGAGGTTGTTAAGAGTCCCTTGTTGAAACCACCTATCTTTCCAAAAGTAGCAAAGACTGTTTTCCCCCACCTTGCAGAGAGCTAATTCCTTAATAATATGTGTATGATTAAGAATAGAAGACCAAGGACCTTTTAAGCAGGTGTAGCTCTTAGAGGGCCAAGTATCAGATAGAGAACCCATATATTTTGCTGATATTATAGTCCTCCAAAGAAGTGTCTTTCACTAATAAACCGCCAAATCCATTTTGAGAGGAGAGCTGTATTCTTGTGCCTGATATTACCCACCCCAAGGCCACCCACATTAATGGGAAGTTGAACCTGCTTCCAGTTAACGAGATGAGGCTTTCCATTATTGGTTGAGCCTTCCCATAGGAAATCCCTAAAAAGCTTGCTGATCTGTTCTTCTGCTCTCCTTGGTAATTTGTATAGGGATAAATAGTATGTAGGAAGGTTGGATAGGATTGATTGTAGAATAGTGTGTCTCCCACCTTTGGAGATAAATAGGTTTTTCCATCTACTCAAACGGTTCTGTATTTTCTCAATAATAGGGCACCAAAAAGAATCCATTTTAGGATTACCATTCAACGGGAGACCCAAGTAGGTGCAAGGCCAAGCTTCCTGTTTGCAGCCCCAAGCAGTGGCAATAAGAGAGGTAATCTGTGGGTCAATGGAGACACGATGGACGCTGGACTTGTTGTAGTTAATATTGAGGCCCGAAGCGATATCGAAAAATTTGATGATTTTGTGAAGATTTATTACCTTGGAGGGGTCCTTGCTGGTGAAAAGGAGAGTATCATCAGCAAAAAGGAGGTGGTTAACCTTAATATTACCACATTTGGAGGAGTATCCTTCGATTTGTCCTTTGTGTTCTCCATAAGTGAGCAGTCGGCTTAGGACATCAGTGACTAAAATGAAAAGAAAAGGGGAAAGGGGGTCCCTTGTCTCCGTCCTCTGGTTGCTGTGAACTTGCCCCTAGGCTTGCCATTAATGATGATGGAAAAGCTTGTTGTGGAAAGACATGCATGGATCCATTTTCTCCATTTTGTCCCAAAACCTTTGTGGAGCATCACAGTGTCTAGGAAGTCCCAATCAACCATATCGAAGGTTTTTTCAAGGTCTAGTTTGATCACAGCACCTTCGAAGCTCAGAGTTTTCCATTCATCCACAATCTCATTAGCAATTAGGGAGGAGTCAAGGATCTGGCGCCCCTCAACGAAGGCTGATTGGAACTCCGTGATGGTGCTAGGCAGCACCTTTTTAAGCCTCTCGGAGAGGACTCTAGCGATCACTTTGTAGGCACAAGGAATAAGGCTGATAGGGCGATAGTCATGGACTGTCTTGGCACCTTTTTTCTTGGGGATGGGAGCGATATATGTCTCGTTAAGGGCAGCATTAATGACTCCGTTTTTAAAAAAATCTTGGAACAATACCAGGATGGCGGACTTGATGATGTTCCATGATTTTTTGAAAAACTCTACAGTGAAGCCATCCGGCCCAGGGGCTTTATCAGATCCAAGGGAGATGACAGCCTTGTGTATTTCTTCTTCTGTGAAATCTTGCTCTAATAGGTCCCTGTGTACAATGGAGATCGGATCCCATGGCAAATTGGATGGACAGCATCTATAACCTTCCTTTCTAGAATAGAGAGAAGTGTAGAAATCAATGAACTCTTTTTCAATATCATTAATATGAGTAAGGCTAAAACCTTCTCTGGAAAGAATTACTTTTCAATCATCAATAAAAAGTTCCATTTCCTTAAAAATCTCTTGTTTCTTATATACATATAAAAGAGAGAAGTAGTTACAAGGAAATAACTCATTCATCAACGACAACAACAGTAGATCGGGGAGCTTTGGGCTTGGAATGATGGTGGTAGATATCTGGTTAACATTTTACCCAGGGTTTCGTGTGTGGGTGGAGTCTAATACTACGATGAATCCTAGTAGCAGGTTGCTGATATTCATCATTACTTAAAGACCTTATCCTTCTTAATAATTCCCTTGTTGGGTGCGCATTGTGGATGCCTTGGTGATGTAGATAAAGCATTGTTGAAAGGGGTCATTTCTGGGGATATCATAATTCTTTTTGATAGAAAAAGTGGATAGTTTTATGCCAATGGGTTGTTTCTTTTGAGTGTAGATATACTCATGTAGGGCCTCTGATGCACCCATTATAACGGTAAGGTGGTACTTGTCACCATGACAGGCGGGGGTAAATTTGCAGTACGATGGTCTGATCGTAACTTGGTTGATGGTGGTATGTTTGTTTAGATAGGAGCAGGGGGCATGTTAGTACAATGATCTTTGAGAGAAATGAGCATGCAACTCAACTCAACTTCTCTCAAATATACAACATAGATTTTGCGAACATAAAGTGGTTGAACGATTATGTCAACTTAAATAGACCATCCTTCCCATGACGATAAGTCTTGACTAGTGGCATTACTAAGTTATGAATTCTATCCTAGCAGAACATGCATTCTATATTGTATTCATTACCAAAAAATGTTGTATCTTATTCTTAGTAAGACATGCATTTCTATAACTATGAAATTCATAGATGAAGTAAAGGTAGAGTTACCCTGAGGACTTTGTAATTTTTCTATGCAAGTGAAATTAGTGAATATATGATTCCTTAGTAGTGGGAACTAGGAGTTAATTCGTTGCCCCAGACATGCTGGTATTAACATTGATGGTACAGAATTTTAACTTGTCCTATATGGTATTCTTTTTGTGCTTCTTTAAACAAAATACTTCTAAGTTGCCCTTACTCTTTTGAAGTTTGTACTTTTAGGGCCCCATCAACATTGCTGATTATATTGCCTGCAAATTACTTGGAAGCATGTACATACGTATTCTGTTCATTGCTGTATAACTATTGCCAGTTGTTGTAAACTAGTAACTATCGATTCCATTGTGCAGATCGTTTTTCGATACCCAATACACTTTCCATCTGTCCAAATTGAAGCTAAAGTTACGATCTAGTATCATGACCATCATCTACCAGAAAGTGAGCATTCTCCCTTGTATTTTTCAAATTTATACTTAGGAAGTGCAATAATACAGTGGGACTGATCATATTGTTGAAAATCAGTGCCTTTATATGACTGGAAAACACTCCAGGTGTATATTTTTGATGGACCTAGGTGTATTTTTTAGGTTATTATTTTCTTCACGGGGTTTCATGTTATTGAATGCATTCTGTTTGACGTGTTTTGAACTGAAAAGTTTGGGGTCCATTAGGTATCTAATCCTTTGTTAAGACTTTTCTCTTTTGAGTGTAGGTTCAAAAGATTGTATTTCAATTGTTGCTCTAGCTTTTACTCTCTTTATTTATTATTTTTTCTTAATAAGATATGGACTTTTCATTGATGCATGACAAAGAATAAAAATTTTCGAAGATACAAACTCCTAGAGGAGTGAGGGAACAAAAATGTAAAGACAAGAGATGAATCTAAAGGGGAGGCTTTGCATACCAGGGGGAGTAATTAAAGAATAAATGTTAAACTGAACACCATTAAGAAGCTTTAGACTTGGCTAAGCTGAAGCATTCCATCGGTGATCTGATTTTCCCTTCGAAAATCCTTTGATATCTTCCAAACCAAAGTTTTGAAAGTATAGTTTTGATAGCATTAGTCCATAAAAGCTGAACTTTGGACAGTAGCACTTGACTGCATAAAGGTTGAGAGATAATGCGATGAACATCTGAATTGAAAACCCATTGGACAGAAAAATGTTGAAACAAGGTCTCTCAAAAAAACCAAATTGAAAGGGCACTGAAAGAAAAGGTGAAGTTGCCAAGTTGGCATTCACCATTAGCCGCACAAAACCTGCACATTGAAGGAGACAACATGAAGGCAGTAAGTTTCTTTTGAAGAACATTTGCCGTGTTTACCTTTCCTTTGATTAGAATCCAAGAAAGCAAACTGACGTTCTTTGGACATTTGTTTTCCAAATAGCAGCAATTAGATCCCCGAAGAAAGACTTGATTTACAAAGAGAACTCATCGGAACATGCCCGAAGACTAAGAGTCAATGGACCAACATCTCCGATCTTCTTCATTACTAAGTTGCTTCAAATAAACTTTTTAATTGCCAAACTTTTCTTGAGAATCCCATTGCTTTGATTTCTTGTTAGGATGGAATCTTTATTTTTAAAACAATGCATAATTTGTGACTATATCCGTATCTTACATAAGTTAAAACAATACATAATTTGTGACTATATCCGTATCTTACATAAGTTAAAACAATACATAATTTTTATTTTTTTATATGGTATATTATTTGCCCTCCTCTCTCTCTTTGTGACTATATCAATTTCTTATTGATTGTTTGGCTTTTTAAGCACCGATTACTTTTACCCAGTGTCTATCCATTAGCATAGCCGAGCGGTCACAATTTTCTTCAGGAGAGATCCAGACTTTTATGTCTGTTGATACTGATAGAACTGTCAACTTGTGCAACAGTTTCCATGATTTGTGGAGGTAATGACACTCATCTTTTGTTTGCATAGAAGATGACGTCAGATTTGCCCATATAGATATCAAATTGGTAGAAGAATACCAACTCTAAAAGGCTTTCATTTTAGATCAACAAAGAGTAGAAAAATCAATTCTATCCCAAAGATCTTCAATATTCTTTTTCTAGTGTTTCATTCTGTCTGAAGCAAACAGTGATGTTAGCTCAGATTGAAATTGTGTGCAATCTCATTATAAATGTCAACGACTACAACTAGTGGGTGGGTTAGTTAAGTGGTTATTGGGGTCTTTGTAATCTTGCCCCAGTGGCTTTTGAACATTTCATATCATCTATGAAATTCATGTTTCATACCCAAAAAAAAAAGTGATCATTGGGGCTAGTGAGAAAACTGAGAGGATGACTTCAACCACCCTTTTAATTGGCGACTATCAAAAAAATCAGAAAATTTTACAAAATTCATATTAACTGCATTCAGTATAAGCTCAAGACACATAGGGGCTCTAACCATATTTCGGCTTGTGATCAATCCATAGATACCAATATTGTAGCCACCTACCTAGGTATTAATATTTTATGAGTTTCATTGGCTGTCAGATGGTTGACTAGTGAGATTAGTCGAGTTGGCCTTGTAGAAAAATGTCAATGATTACATGAAGTTATGGTATACGATCAATTAGAGCCAACTTCTGAAGTTTGTCTTTGTAAACATATACCAAAAATTGATGTAGGATTTAACTATTAAATTTTTTATTTTATATTATGACATAATTGGAAATATGAAATTGATCCAAATATTATAGTTGACTTAATGATTATATTTTAAATTCTGTTTTAATCTCTTCTTTTGAACTAAAAGTAGTGTTCTAAGAAATAATTGTTGAAGCGTGAGAGGATTTATTTTTAATCATGTTTACATTTAACTATTTTCAGTTTGCCTTTGCAAATAGGAGTTGCATTGTATTTGTTATACACGCAAGTCAAGTTTGCCTTTCTTTCTGGAATTGCCATAACCATATTACTTATACCAGGTATAGCTTCACTTTGCTTCTGTAGTATTCCATCTAAACTAATTTTAGTCTTTTCTATGTTGCTTCCTGTCAATGCCGACATTTGTTACTTTAATTATGCTAACCAATTATTCACATACATTGACTAGTGAATAAATGGATATCTGAATTGATTGCAAGGGCCACAGAGGAAATGATGAAGCAAAAAGATGAAAGGTGTATATCTTCTCCATTCTCCATTCTCCACATAGTTGTATTGTAGATATGAAAATTACCAATGAATAGAACAATCGTGGGCAAGAACATAATTTTTACATGTATTTGGGTATTTTTGGGTTTGGTTTAATGTCATATCTTTTTTTTTCTTTGGTTTCAAAACAAAGCACAAAAAATTTAGTTTCAGTGACATATCTTTTGTGATACTTATTTGACATACTGACACCCTGAGACTCTACTATCAGACACTTGAGCAACGGTACATCGTTAGATAATTTATTCATTTATTCTTTTTTCTTTAAGCTTTAGTACTAAACATAACCAAAAGTTTTAAAAAAAAGTAATGAATTCTCAATGAAGAAGACTAAACTTACATTTGAAGTACAAATACTTGGACAACTTTTTATTCCTTTATTTTCTGTTTTCCTTTTGAAGATACGAACAAAAATATATTTATTTAGGTTTTTTTTCTTTGAGTACAACATGTGGGGTGATGGATTTGAAATCACGACCTTTTAGTCGGACATAGGTGTCTTAAACTGCTGAACTATGCTCAGGTTGACAATATATTTATTTGGTTTTATAATGCTCTAAACCTCTGTTTGAAAATTTGCATAATTATAAGCATTTAATGCTCTTTTTTCTCTATTTGAATAATTATGAATGTTTGAATAAAAAATATTTTACCTTTTTTAAGCGTGTAATGTTATAACTGCATGCACATATTTTATTTTCATTTTTTCTAAGACAATTATTTTTGAGTTTGTTAATGTAGTTTTGGATTTTTTTTTTACACCTTGGTGAGACATGGTTTCATTCAGAAGTATGTAATGAGTGACATGTTAATGCTTGTAATTATCACACACACATAAATTTTTTAAAATTAGACTATTTGAATGAATTTGCAATTTTTGTGGGCGAACCACTATTTTTCTCTCCAGTTCATTGAGAAATGTTAGGTCACGTAATTGTTTGAGCAGCAGGCTTGGTTTGCTATAAATTCTTTGCCTCTCATGGGTGGCTCATTGGTTCAAAGGGACTAAGGTTAATTAAGAGGGAATGAGTTCAAATCCATGATGGCCACCTACCTTAGGAATTAGTAATTCCTATGTGTTTCCCGATATCAAATATTGTAGGGTCAAGCGGTTGCCTGGTGAGATTAGTCAAGGTGCACGTAAGTTGGTACAGACACTCACGAATATAAAAAAAAAAAAAAATTGTTTGCGTCTCAATCTCAATTCACCCATTTTTATTTTTGGAAACATAACTTTTTTATTCAAGTAGTGAAAAGTTACAAAGTAAAAACTCCTAGATAAAAAACCCTTAAAACAAAACAAGAAATAAGCCCGATATCCTTGAAAGTAAAAAAAAAAAGGTCTCCCTTTAAAGTATACAAAAGCCCCACGACCCTGCGTGACTATCTCATCAAATGCCTACATCAGAAATTTGAAGACAAAAAATTAAACACAGAATAATTCTTATTCTAATTGAAAATTTTCCAACAGAGTTCTTTTTTTGTAAATATGAGCACTAACTGGAAATCATCGTTGGCTTTATGGGGATTACTTTTCCCCCTCCTTTTGTATCTGTTGCTTTTGGTAATGAAATTCTCAGTTTCTAATTAAAAAGAAAATTCCAATGCGAATAAATGTCAACAATGGAATAGTTGCAATATAGTCTGAGCGAGCACACCAAGAGGCTGCAGGGTATCTAATTTGATGGAGTCTTTCTTCCTTTGATGTTCTTTTGCCTTCAAAATGTCGAAGATTTCTTTCATGCATCTCAATCGACCATATATGTTTATACCAACACATAACCAATAATTAAACTAAATAATGAAAATTAAACAACCAAAGAATTGCAACAGAGCTAAAAGTTATACGCTCTTTAGAGTTTACTTCTAATGATTTATGTTACTTTTTAATAGAATAAGGAGGACCGGAGAAATTTTGACTCACATTCACACTTTGAAGACACATGGATGGGAGCTGATTTTTTCAGATTGGTTGATGAAGACGAGATCCCTTGAAATCACCTATTTGAGTGTAAGAGAATTCTTTCATTGTTGATCTGGGTCCAGGATTAGTTTGGCCTATAAATGATGGTTGAATACTATATGACAAAAATTTTAATTTATTTTATCAGACACGAAAGTACCTTGATGCATGGTGTGTATTCTTTTGGGCTACTACACCAACCCTGTTTTCTCTGTTCACATTTGTACTGTTCACATTGATGGGATATCAACTTGATGCTGCAACGGTATCTCTTCCTCTTCCTTTTCTTTTTCTTATTCTTTTCATTTCTTTCTTTTTTTCTTTCTTTTTTTAATTTTTATTTTGTTAGAGTAAACAATAGCTTGTATATATGTCAAATATGGGTAGTACTTCATAGGAGAACTCCTGTTAACTCCTTTATGCATTCTACCTAAATTTGATTTTTCCAGGAAAATGCAATTTATTGTATTATTTTTACCAACCTTAATGTGCAGGTTTTCACCTGTCTTGCTCTATTTAACACTTTGATTTCTCCTCTAAATTCATTCCCTTGGGTCATTAATGGAATGATTGATGTAAGTTTTTTATGCTGCAAGACTTTACTTCTGTAGATTTTTCATTATATGTATTTTCTAATTGGGTTTTAAATACATTGCCAGGCTGTTATATCTCTTAGACGATTGACAAGATTTCTATCTTGCATTGATAACAAAATTGAACCAGATGCAACAAAATTTTCTCCTGCCCCAATCATTATAAATGACCAGGCAGATTCTGATGTTAAAGAAATTGCAGTTTTCATGTCTAATGCATGTTGTTCTTGGTCCAGCAGCAAGGAAGTAGAACCAAATATTTTATTAAATAATTTGACTCTAAATATCTACAAGGGTTCCTTTGTTGCCGTTATTGGAGAAGTAAGCTTTATGCAGTTTTCATGATAAGTTTGATGTAGGGTTGTATTTGTAATTATTTTATTGTTTGTTTTATTTGTTTATTTTGTTTTTAAGTTTAGTAAGTCTGTCTTTCTTTATATTGTTTACCCATGTAGTCTAGCCTATATTTTTTATGAACAAAAGATACAACTTCTCATTGAAATAATGAAAAGATAATACAAGTGTTCAAGGAAACAAACTCTCGAAGAGTGACAAAAATTAAAAAACAGAATTACAAAGAATCAACTAAATTTGAATGCAAGGGCTTCCCTTTACATAAATGGCAATAAAATAATCCAACTTTACCTGACCTCACCAAGATTTGGCACAGAGCATTGGAGATTCTACCAAATGGCAACATCCAAGATTTTGGCAACCGAAAAATAAGGGGCCTACTCCAGCGAGCCTCGTACAGTGGCACTCAACATTCGACACCACATTCTTCTTTGGAAGAATTACCTAGCTGAGATACATTTCATTGTTATTTCTTCATGGGGTGTGCTTACTCGTTTTCTTTCATGGAACCAAAATTCTATCCGTCAATTAAACCAAGCATACTAGGGCCACAAAATTTTAATCTCTTTTATATTCTTCCAGAGTCAATATATCTTTCTAAAACCATTACAAATGTTATTATTTAAAGATAAATAGATGATTTTCTAGCCAGCATCTTCTCCGGAAGGGAATTGGGCAACCTACAAGTTCTAGGAAAAGCAGTACTCTAACTTTGATTCCCCGGATAATTCTGTGCTTCTGTTGTAAGCATGAGCAGTGATGAACAAATTTGGATGACCATATATGATGTAGTGTCATTAGGAGTTATTTTGTAGTTTGTTTTGAGTTAGTTTTAGTTAGTCTGTTAGTAATTGGCTCTAGTGGGCTTACATCTGTCTTAAATAGCAGGGTCAATCTTTTGTATTTGCAAGTTTTTGGAATAATGACCAGGTTGATGTAGTTGCCACCTAGTTAGGTTATGATTATAGATCCTATAAGTTTCCTTGACAACCAAATGTTGTAGGGCCTAATGGTTGTCATATGAGATTAGTTGAGAGCTGGCTATAAAGAAAACTTTTAGCATAATACCCTTGGTTGAGAATTCTTGGAGTTATTCTTAAATGCTAGATTGCATTCTTTTGGTATTAGAGCAAGAGAAAAATCCTGATCAAGAATATGACAGCAGGAAATGAAGATTCCGCCCTGCGAACTACTAATGTTTTTGAAGAGAGAGATTGCATAACCCAACCAAACAAAACCAATATCAATTTTATGAATCTTCAATAAATTGAGGATTCGATGAACCATTGAATTGGTGTTTCTATGAGCTAAAGAAGACATTTCAATTGGAGTTCTTATGATTCACCGGAAGAAGTCTATTTGAAGCATTGTTCCAGACTTTTTTATCTTTTAACTTGAGAATTAGTTATTTTTCATGAGGGAGGGAATTGGTGTAGTGTAATTTGAGGTTTTTTGTGGTTTTTCTTCGAGTTAGTTTGGTTAAGCTGTTAATTCGTTTTAGTTGGTTCTTTTGTTGGTAATTAGTAAGTGGGCTTACATTCTCTAGCAGGTTAATTACTTGTGTTTCCAAGTTTTTAGAATGACAGTAAAGACTTTTGGTTGAGAACTAATTGGGTTTATACTCTCGGATGTTAGATTGCATCAGAATAGTTATTTGTTTATCAAATTTATGAAGTGAATTTGTACCTCATATATCACATTACATAATCTATTCTGAAGGCATGTGATTCAGGTCGGTTCAGGCAAAACATCCTTATTGAGTGCAATCTTGGGAGAAATGCGGCTTCTACATGGTTCTGTACATGCAAACAGATCGATTGCATATGTATCCCAGGTTTTTACTCATGGCTGAGCAATGCTATGTTATGCATATGTTTTGGAAAAGGAATCTTATGACATTCCATTTTGCCTGAAATTGTAGGTCCCATGGATACTTTCTGGAACAATTCGGGATAACATACTATTCGGAAAGGATTATGATCATCAAAGGTGAATCCGTGGAGTGTGGTAAAAAATTTTACATTGTCTGTTTCTATTATACCATGCTTTGGTGTGGTCAGTGGTGGGGATATCTCATCTCCCCTCTTCTGCTCTGTATTTTGATACTGAAATGTTTGTTTTGTATTAAAAAAAAAAAATCCTCATGAAGCCTGTCTTTTTCTTCTTTCGTATTTTTTTTTTGGTTGAATTAAAATTATTGCAATCCACAAGCTTTTGTTTCATCAACTTGTTGAATTCAATTTGAGTAGGTACTCGGATACTTTATGGGCTTGTGCTCTAGATGTTGATATTGCATTAATGACTGGAGGTGACATGGCTCATATTGAAGAAAGAGGGGTCAACTTATCTGGGGGCCAAAGAGCCCGATTAGCCATGGCAAGGTTATGGCGTCTCTATGTACTCAAATTTGAAGTTTATCTTCATTAAAGTGATTTATCTCTTCATTCTTATAAAACCTCATTTAGAATTTTGCAATTCACAGGGCTATTTATCATGGATTAGATATTCTTATGCTTGATGATGTTCTTAGTGCCGTAGATGTGCAAGTCGCTGATTGGATATTACGTAATGCCATTTTGGGTTATTTGGCACAAAAAAGAACATGCATTCTCAGTACCCATAATCATCAGGTTGTTCCCTTAAATGTTCTTTTTTTACTTGAAAAAAGGCACAGTTAATTGATTCTAAATCAGCATAAGCGATGAATAAACAAGCATATTTCTCATTGAATACTTATTAGGAGTTATGACTTTCAGATATCATTCAAAGTGGTTTTTCCTTATAAGTCTTTAAAGAAGGAAATCAAGCATTCACAAAACTTGTAGTTAATCTAATATTAACCTAATATATCAATAATTCATTTTTAGGTTGTAACACAATTGATTTACTCACCAACCATTGGCGTGATGTCCATGCTTACTAGCATTAGTCTTCCACAAGGATCCAGGTTCTGAAGAGAAAAATCATAACTACTGGGTTTGAAGAAAAATCCCTACTATCTAAGCTACCCCACTATAAGGTCACCTTCCTTGATGAATTGATGTAGTCACCACCTTTGATTTGAGTACAAGAGACCCATCACCCTCGTCCATGTCATCTCATAGAAAGTCATGCATACCAAGGCCCTAACAAGAAATATAATATTGTAAACTTAGTAATTAAAGTAATAAAGTTAAATAATGTTCAAGTTTGTGCATCAGAAGACAATCTAAATACCCAAAAACTAAAACTTGTCTTAACTAAATAGGTTATAAAAGTGAATTAAGGGGCGAGGGGTATAAAAGCAAAATCAAATTGGGGTAGAAAAGTGAGAAGTTCGTTTCTTGTTAAAAAAAAAAAAAAATTGGGGTAGAAAAGTGAAAGCTGGGTTGAGGAGTGGAATAATCTTAGCACCTAGACTTTTAAAGAGTGGCTACTCCCTGCATATAAGCTTCTAAAGTATGCATTCAGTACGATATAATCTTTTTTTTTTTTTTTTGATAAGAGACATGAGAGATACGTATTACTCACAAAAAGAACAACCTAAGGGCAAGGGTAGAGAGAAACCCTCCCCAAAAGAGCTATTACAAAAAAGCCCTCCAATTTTGGAGTATAGAGCTTAAGGAGTAATTACAAAAGAATTTGCTGAAACTATAGCACCACCTAGAAGTAGTTAGATGTACATTACTCCACGAAAAAGGAAAATCTGAGGATTTGTTCTAAAAGATTCTATTGTTTCTTTCCCTCCATATGTTCCACAAGATTGTAGCCACCACAAAAAACCACAAAGTTCCTCTAGCATTACAAAAAAGCCCTCTATGCATTCAGTATGATATCATCATGAATCATATATCATATACATGATTGTTTCTTATAAAAAAAAAAAAGAATCATATTCATGGTAAGTAAGAATGATATCCATCTGTGAGACAACATTTTATGGGGCAAATGTTTCACTTGTTTGGAAGACAACTGTTTCTATAATGATTGTAATCAAGTGAAGGTTATATAATTTCATTATAAATTTTAACTAGTCATTTGAAAATTTGAATTTGGACTGTCTAGAATAGAACACCAGACATACTCAGCTTTGCCTGTTGCTCTGTAGGAATCACATCTACTCATTTATGTAGTGGAACATATCAACACATGCTAAATCTACTTTGTAGATCACATCAGGATCTTTTTCCCCATCTTTCACAGGCAATATATTCTGCTGATATGGTTATTGTAATGGATAAAGGAAAAGTAAAGTGGGTTGGACATCCAACCAACTTGTCTGGTTCATCTTATATTGCATTTTCCCGGTCGAATGAAGTTGATACATCCACACTGATTCAAGGACAAGAATGCCAAGTAATTGAGAGAACTGAAGCACAAACACATTTCCTTGATGAGAAAGATGCCATGAATGATCCAAATGGAGTAACTGAGACTGTTGATGATGAGATGCGGATAGAGGGCAGAGTTCAACTCAGTGTATACAAGTAAGCATTAACAACATATTCAGCTTCAGTTAACTGCGAGCAATTCCAGAAAGTGGCTTCTTTTTTTTGGATAATTTTGTTGTAATCAAAATCATTAATTGATTATTGTTGGTAGTTTTTGAAATTTTTGGTGGCAACAATTCCAGGAACTATGCAGCATTTTGTGGTCACTCCATTACAATCATTATATGCATTTCTGCATTTTTAATGCAAGTTTCACGCAATGGGAATGATCTTTGGCTTTCTTTTTGGGTTGACACAACGGGAAGAAGTCAGATGGATAGTTCAACAACCTTCTACCTAGTAATCAACATTTATATTTCTCTATTATTACTAGTAAATCATCTTATGCCGTTGGCTTAGATTTTATATTTGTTTTGATCAAGTAATTATTTTAATGTAAAATAGTTGTTAATTACTCAAGTTGAAGAAATCTCGAGCTGTAGTTCCTCCCATGATTCATATAATATATCCAATCTTATTGCTATTAGCTGTTAGTCAATGGCTGATTATCAGAAATTTGGTTTGAGAGGAACCAAAGAACCTTTCAAGCAAGAGCAAGGATTGGATAGAATGTTTTGAGCTTGCAAAGTTCAAGGCTTCTCAATGGTTTTCTCTTTCAATTTTATTTTCGAGCTACTCTTCAAGTATCATTTGTAATTCTTGGGATGCTTTCAGCACTTTTTAGCCTTTTGGTTTTCTTGTACTTCTTCTCACTATTGTTAAAAAAATAAGAAACCGTTAGTCAGTTAATGTTGATTAATAGTTAGCAGAACCCAGTACAAAATTTTCTAATAATAATGAAACAAACTAATAACGAACAACCAACCTAGCCCTCCAAGAAAACACATTTCAACATGCTGGATTACAAAAGAAAGAATACCAATAAATAATTATTTGAAATATTATGAAAATATTTGGGAAGTCACACAATAAAGCTGCTGTAGCTTGGTGACGGATGATTGAAGGCGAGAAACCTCAACAGCATCCTTTCCAAATATTTTTAATTTTTTGTAATAGAGTCAGCGCAGGAGGGCCTCAATTGGTAACAAATGGTGAAAAAACTAATCATTATCAAGCAACAACATAGGGATGGACAGAGTTGGTGCAGGAGGGCCCCAGTTGGTGGAAAAAAATCCGCAACCCTGTTTGAGTACAATAGACCCTAACTCATTTAGGATGTGATTTATGTCATTACCAGTGTGAAAATTGTGGCCACCAACCATAATCAAAGCCTCCAAGAACAAAGGTACCTTAATACTTATTATCATGTAACTAAATTATCTCTTACTTCAAAATCATTGTAACATTTATGAATACTTTGATGGATATAATTGTAACAAGTGCCAGCAAGCTAATATTAACAGGTAACTAACGAACTGAGGTCCAGCTAACTATAAAACCAACTTAAGCTGATTAGGAACTGAACCAACAGCTAAAAAATAACTTAAAACAGTAATAGGAAATATTTAAAGAAAGACAGAAGGCTGATGAACTTTTGGTTACATCATTTTTTGTGAAAAGGGTATGCCTTCTTTAACTATATTATGATCATTCATTTCTATCATCTTCCAAATTCAATCAATCAGATAATGAGATTGGATAGTAAATTCATGAATAAACATATGTACTGAAGTTATCTGGTTGACTATTGTATAAAAGTTATTCTCCCAGAAAATTTACATGTTCAAACTCGCATATAAAGCCATGACTTCCATATACATGGATTATAACTTGTGCCAATATTTCTATGTTTTCATTGCAAACTATCTTCTTTCAGGAGAGCATGAAAGTTTGCTGACACAACATTTCCATTGTTTTTTAATTTTTTAACATTGAGGTGTGCCTATGCATATCTTTCTTTTTGATGCCTTACTCATTTTTGCAGGTCACTCTTTGCATCTTTTGCATCATAAATTCATTCTTTACTTTGTTGAGAGCATTCTCATTTGCATTTGGTGGCCTACAAGCTGCAGTTAAGGTGCATGATACACTAATGAATAAGCTTATTAATGCACCTATACAGTTCTTTTATCAGACACCAGGTGGACGAATCCTGAACAGGTTAGTTGAGGATAGCGAGAGACATAGAGCTCCTTCCTTCTCCTCATGCCTTGCATAATTGTTTCTTTTTGTAGGTTGTCTTCTGATCTCTATACTATTGATGATTCTCTTCCATTTATCCTCAACATCCTCCTAGCAAATTTTGTTGGCTTGTTGGGAATTGTGATAGTCTTGTCATATGTACAGGTACTACATATTTGTTCAGATTCCTTAAACTTTACTGGATGTGATTTTTTTCCTTAAAGAACCATTATTAGGTAAAAATTTCAATGCTTATATTTGTTCAATTAGGTATTCTTCTTGTTGTTGCTACTGCCATTCTGGTATATCTACAGCAAGCTTCAGGTATGTATTAAATATTATTATAGGAATTCAAATATTAATTTTGATGACCGTCTTTAATTTTTATATAGAAGTGTATAGGATTACCAAAACAGATAATGCTATTCTTTTTGGATACAGAAATATTTATAGAAATGAAAGTAAAAGGAGAGGAACCTAATATTCTTAGGGATTTGGCCTTCCAGAGCTTGGCGAATAAAGGAGAGCAAAGAGTAGGATGGGCAATAAGGTTAATAGAGAGAGACTTACAAAATCCATATGCTGTAGGGTGCACGTACTTTAATCACTCAAATTTTATGCCTCAAGGAGAGCAAATACCATTTACGAAAATTTCTTCTAAAATAAAGCTATTTGTCCTTAGAACTCTTTGCTTTATGCTCTTGATATTGATTATTGAAAAAGAGAGAGATTTTCACCTCTGCTTACATAATAAAAAACTTTGCAGTTCTTTTACAGGTCCACAGCTCGGGAATTGAGACGGCTTGATAGTGTTTCTCGTTCTCCCATATATTCCTCCTTCACTGAGACTCTTGACGGGTCTGCAACTATTAGAGCATTCAAGTGTGAGGTGGTATTTTGTATCCTATATTTGCTATAAAGCTCCTAAGAGTATAGTATTGGGATCACTTTGATGATGTGTGGAAAAAATGGTATTGGGTGAGCAGTTATTTGCAATCACATTTTCTATGAAGATATGAAGGTCCTGTGTTCAGTCTAAATCAGTTATTTCCAGTTAGAACTTAGAAGGCCACCAGTGAGCACAGAAAAGAACAAGATGCAAACATAACAGATGCTAAGGGAAACCATAGCTTAAATTTTCTTAGCGAGTTAGTAGGTTTTATTTGTTCTGATTTAGTGAGACAGGTAGCAGCCATTGTTTGGTAACTGTTATTTGACCATAACTTTTCAGTTTTAATCTTTTATCAGATTCCAAGATTGAAATGGAAAATTTGAAGGAAAAATTTGGCTGAGTGACTTAATATATGGGAATAATGCTAAAACGTTGCTCTTTTTTTTTTTTTTGAACAAGAAACAAACTTTTCATGAGAATATGGAAAGGAAGAACAAAATTCAAGGATACAAGCTCCCAAAAGAAGCGAAAAAGAGAAAAGAAAAAACAAACAAAACATAGAAACAAAAAAACCCTCGAAATAGATGAGATCTGAAGTCCAAGAATAGATGCTGAAAACTGTTATCAATAAAGCTTGCCAATTCAAAAGGACCGACTGCTGAGGAAGAAACCAAAACAATCACTTAACACAAGCTGATCACTAGAAGAAAAGAAATTGAAACCTCAAAAGTGATAATATCTCAATCCTCAAAACTGCTGCAAAGCGGAACCAACCAAAAACCAGTTGCCCATAATTAAAGGCTACCTATTCAGTAAATGGAACTAGGATAAGACAAACACCTTCAAAAAATTTAAAAAAACTTTGATAATTTGTGCAAGAAGCTTTTTCGACTACCAAAGTCTGCTCCCGAGGAGGAGAAGGAATGGAATCCATTTTTGCAGAAGATTGGAATCCTCTGCAAAAAGTAAATTAAATTGTTCTGCTAGGGAAACCTCTGATAAATCTTCATTAACAACCTCTTTCTCTTCCAAAAAATATGCTGGATCTTCACTACTGATGAATTACAGCTTCGCTCTTTTAGAAATTCACATACATCATGTCTTGCAATATCCATTGTTCTCTTCTGGTGTCTGAAATATTCTATATCATGTTGCAATCTACATTGTAGAATATAAGTTTATTTTTCTTTTATTCTGTCTTTCTAGAGTTTGCATCTTTGAACAAATTTTGTTCCCTTTAATACATGAATGAAAAGTTTTGTATCTTGTTCTTAAGAAAAGAAAAAAAATAAGCTATCCTGAGAGCACGGTATCTCATAATTGTTTGATGTCTCATAATTTCTTGGCCGCTGTTGCTATCTTGTCTTGATGGCTGTTGTGAGTTCAAGTACTTGTTGCAAATAATTGCTATTGGCATTAGTATTTTTGTACTAATAAAACTTGATGGATACAGGATTTCTTTTTTACAAGATTCACAAAGCACATCATATTGTATCAACAAACCAGTTACTCAGAAATAACAGCAAGTTTGTGGCTATCCCTCCGACTTCAGGTATATTTGAAGGATAAGCATTGTGTTTATGACCTAATTTTTCAAACACACAATCAATCGATTGCATTTCTTATTAGTAGATCTACATCTATAAAGGCTTTATCCAATGTGAAACAGTTGTAGTCTAAGCCTCCTTAACAACTGATAAACAACCAGAGAATTTTTAATTGATGTGAAAAAACTGAATTAACATCCTAAATGCAGTCTTTAAATACTATCAGGCACAAAGAGGGAACCTGTAAAACTGGTTAACAGTCAAAACCCAGCCCAGAGATTCTGAGTCCAAAACAAAAGAATCAGTTATTAACTAATTAAACTAAAAGCTGAAATAAATTTATAGACGTATATGGAATCCAAGCTTCTGGACTACATCTACAACCTTTCTGTACATTTAGATATTTTGAGTTATTATTTTTTGTTGATTTCTCTTTTTATTTTTTAGTATTAGCCTATTTGTTTGACCAGTAACTGGATGAAAGAAATAGGGATCCTTTTGATTGTTGTAGTAATTCGCATTTACTTTCAGTTATTAGCAGGTTTGATCATCTCGTTTATTGCGGTGATGGCTGTTATTGGATCTCTAGGAAATCTCCCTATAAACTTTGGTACACCAGGGCTGGTATGATCTGGATTTCTTATTTATTTAAAATTCTGCTGAATGCCTTCAAAATTTGATTAATGGACAATATGACGTCGACTTATAGTGCAGTGTCAAGTGTCTAATTTAATCTTTGAGGTCATTTGTGGGCTCAAGATTAATAGGGATAAGAGTTCTGAAGAGGGCGGGGGTTCTCATTTTGTAAAGTGGGAGGTTGTATGGCAATTTGTGATCAATTGAGTAGGGTGCTATGGGCATCTGCAACTCTGAGAGTTCTTGATGAGACTGTTCTAGCTAAGTGATTTTGGTGGATGTAAAAAGATTATGCATGTCTTATTCTCTTGTTCTAGTATTTTTCTATTATTAGTATAATTCTGTTGACTTATAGAGTAATGCTAATTTTCAATGTTGTGAAATTGAGTGATTAATTAGCCTTCACATTTTTCGCTTGATAGGTTGGGCTGGCACTCTCGTATGCTGCTCCAGTTGTTTCTTTGTTGGGAAACTTTTTGACAAGTTTTACTGAAACAGAGAAAGAGATGGTTTCTATGGAAAGAGCTCTTCAGGTACGGATAAAAAGCTGCTTTTTTGTGCAGATTCAAGAAAGTGTATTTCAGTTATTTATGTGTTATTTATATCAACCTTTTTAGTATATCGACATTCCTCAAGAAGACTTGCATGGGTGCCGATCCTTAGATTCAGAGTGGCCATATCAAGGAAGAATTGAATTTCAAAATGTTACTTTGAGATATAAACCATATTTGCCAGCAGCGCTTCACGATATTTCTTTTACAATCCTGGGAGGAGCACAGGTGTGTGAAAAAATGAAGATTGATGATTGCATCAGTAATGGATGGTTGTTGCGACAGAAGCTTCTTTTTATCTAGTTTTATGTTTCATTCCTACTGGGTTCTTTCTGCCTGGTTTATATTCTTACAATATGGTATTGTGTCTTGCTCATACTTGCATCTCTTCTTTTTATAATAGGTAGGGATAATTGGTAGAACAGGTGCTGGTAAGTCTAGTATCTTGAATTCCCTTTTCCGCCTGATGCCAATATGTGCTGGGCGCATACTGGTGGATGGGATAGATATTGCTGAAGTCCCTGTTAGAGATCTACGAATGCGCTTTGCTGTTGTTCCTCAGACTCCATTCTTGTTTGAAGGTTCTTTAAGGTGCTTAAAATGAAATGCTTCTTCCAAAATATTGTTATGTATATTTCTGCAATTTAATTTCATCAGGAATCAATTATTTCTATCTGAAACAGCTTGAACAATTCCTTTGGATGTTTGTTTTGACCTTCAAACCTTAAACTTTCAAAATTTCCTAATGCACAGGGAAAATCTGGATCCATTCCACTTGTATGATGATCAAAAAATTTTGGAAGTTCTTGAAAGATGTTATATCAAGAGGGAAATTGAAGCAGCCGGAGGATTAGATTTTCATGTTAAGGAATCTGGGTTATCGTTTTCCATTGGGCAGCGGCAGCTTCTTTGTCTTGCACGTGCACTTCTGAAGTCCTCTAAGGTGAGGGGGAAATAAACTTTTTTGATCATATAGTAGTATGAGAAACAACTTTTTTATCATATATAACTCCACGATCCATTTTGTTTACTCATTTTTGAGCTCTTAATGGAAAGTACATGTTTCATATGGAAAAAAAAGAGAGAATAAAATCATATAGTTGTGTGAAACATCTATATGTTTTCCCGAGGCCATAGATCATACGAATTACTCCATAGCATCACTCTAAATGGACCTCATTTTGAATGGAAAATCCAGTTCTTTGTTCTTTCTACTTTTTCTGTGATTCCAACATCAGTTAGTATTCATAGCCACTTTTCATTTCTAATGTTGGATTTTGAAGCAAATGGAGTTCACAGCATATATGAACTTCTAATACTACATCTCAACGAACTAGGCTTCAGGTCGAATGTTAAGGCAAAGAAAAATTTCGTAGATTGGAAGAAAGCTACATTAAAAATAGATTGTTTCCTCTTGCAAAGATGCCAATTATTACGGATATTGGCTTTAATTGGAAGACGACATATTTCCTCGTACAATATTTTATTACAGAACTTTTCATATGAATGTAGGGATGCAACTATTACCATTAGTAATACCGGAAGAGCATTTTCCTCTGCTCTCTGCATCTCCACATCCCACATGGTATCAGAATTCTAGGTGTCATTCAAACTTCTCTCCTTCATACCTTCCTTAGAATAACTAGAAGGTTTCTCGACAAAAGGACTTTGTATGTAGACTAACATTTGAAACCTTGGTGGGCCTAGTTGGGAATAATAGATTTTTTATATCCATCTTGGAAGATAGTGGAATATTGGGTACAATTATATAAATATTTGTTTCCTCGTTTTTGCTGATTCACAAGGATTACGATTCTGTTTCCTTGTGTAGAATTTTTCTTTCCTATAAATTATGGCCTATAGCTATATTCATTTTTAGTTCAAGGGCTATAACTATTACTTTGAGTGTGAGAATTGAAAGAGTTTACTGGGTATTCCTAATTTTAGCTCAGGTTAAAACTTTTTGCTCTTGTATATATGGATGCTAAATTGTGAGGAGATGCTGACACAAATCTTTTCAGGTGCTGTGTTTGGATGAGTGCACAGCAAACATTGATACTCAGACAGCATCATTGTTGCAAAACGCCATATCCAATGAATGCAGGGGGATGACAGTGGTCACGATTGCCCATCGTATTTCCACAGTCTTAAACATGGATGATATTCTGATTCTTGACTATGGGATCCTGGTATACAAGTTTGCATGTTAATGTCTCTGAATGAATATGGCATGACCTGAAATACTAATTTTTCATGTGTATATCCTCGAATGAATATGCATGTCTTTTTCTCTATTTGTTGCTTGTGGAATTCTAAATATGCTTAGTTTGCAAATGAATGCCAATTTATGAATATGTATATCCTTTTTCCACATTATTTTTATTTCCAAGCTGTCCGTTATTTCTGAACATGTCTTTTGTTTTTTTTGGTAATCTTAACTTGCTCGTCCTATTTTGTCCACACCTTGTAAAATTATTTTGCTTAGATGAAATCCAGCAACAATTAAAGACTACAAAAACTAACTAAAAACAAAACTGCAAAATTGTTCCTAATTATACTACATCCCTAGTTCCTCCAGCTCATTAAATGATTGTTAGCTATCCTCTCAAATATTTGTTTATTAGTAGCCGTTAGGTTAGTTAGTTAACAATATAGTTTTCTTTGGCAAGCGTGTTTTCTGGCTAATCTATGGGGTATTTGGCAGGAGAGAAACAATAGAACTTTTAGGGGAGTGGAGAGATCTGTGGATTATGTGTGGGATCTTATTAGATTTAACACTTCTCTATGGGGATCGGTCACTAAGGCTTTTTATAATTCTCAGTTAGGAGTCATACTTTTGGATTGGAGCTCGATTCTTTAGGGGTTTCTTTTTGCTGGGCTGTTTTTTTGTATGCCCTCTTATTGTAGTCTTTATTCATTTATCTCAATGAAAGCCCTGTTTCTTATAAGAAAAAAAAAAAAAAAAAATATATATATATATATAGTTGTTAACACTTAGCTACATCCATATGTATTAAAATATAATCTATAAATAAGGGCTGGCATTGTATTAATTGAACGAGTCTATTATACATAATAATGATTATAACAAAATTTTCCATTCAAATCTTACACCAAAAGTACTATGCTATTCCCCATGACAGCAGTAAGAAATGTACTGGGATCAATGTAGGGTTTGATATGAAAGTTCTGGGGGTTCCGGGCTGTACAACCTAAAATCAGATCCTGGGCCAAACAACAGAAAAAGAGGAAAATCAATAAACCTGTAGGAAACAAGCCTTGACGTGTTAATTATCTGCTTGAAAAACAGTTTTTCAAGTTGATTATTTCTTCTCTTACAGACACAGATGGTTGTTAGCATTTTATCAAAAAAGTAATGTATTTCACCCATTAATAATCCACAGAATGTAGCCAATATTTACTGTTATTAGCAGAATTTCGAGCTTTTGCTCATTTGTAAAGCATAATCTTTTTCCTTTCCTCTGACAGGTGGAACAAGGAAGTCCCCAGGCTCTGCTGGGAAACGAGTCCTCCAAATTTTCAACCTTTGTTAAGGCCTCTAAGATGTGAGCATTCGAATAGTTCTGCTTTACCCATGCCTGGATCATGCTTTCCTTTACGCTCAAGGGGCACTCCTAACTGTTCGTCTTAAGCATGCATTTTAATCAACAACATGCTGGCAGTTACTAAATACAAGGATCCTCTACAAGATCTCTAGTAATCGGAGAACTCATTTGTATGATGCTTGAGCTTTTACCTTCAATCTCTTATCAGCATAACTTGCATTTTCTCTGTCAATCTTTCTTATTCAGAGTTTCTCTTCTGTAACTTTGAACATGCCTTGCCAGCTTCATTTGCGGCAGATACTAGAAAGTTCGCTTCTTGTAAAATGCTTCAAGTTTCCAGAATCTTTCAAATTATGTTTTACCATATATTGACTCACCAACATCAATAAGAGCTGTGACGGTACTAGTGAGTACACTATCACAATGTTGTGAGAGGGTTGTAAGATAAACTTATCTGCTATGATCTAATGGTGATTGGTGTAGCAGGAGTGTTGTCTAACTCATCACTGAATTTTTCAAGTGTAGTGTAATTCATGATATGGTAAATATGGTTAAATAAAATTTTTGTGAAAATTTTTAGTTTTTACTATGAGAAATAAAACAATCATGTTGGAACTCCTTGTCCAATACCATTGAACTTATCTTGGTTAAGAACCAACTGAGATTAAAAACCACTAATTGAAGGGACAGAATTGGCCTGTTGATAATTCTTTGTAGAGAACTATACATTTTGTTATCTTAAGACAAGAATATTTATCATCATAACTTGTACACACAGTTTGCATATATTTTATTCCTTGGCTTCCTTATAGTTTGTTATTATGTTTATTCAATACTATGTGATTGAACTGTTGGCGTGGGGAGTCGGTATGCATCGAGGTTTGAAGGTGGAAGGCAGTGACATTTGTAAGGTAAGGCATTGATGTTAAGCCTAATGTCATTATTGGAATCTATGCTATTGTTACTTTTCCATTTCTGGAGGCATTTAGATTGGTGTTACATTGTGAAGGTAGATCGGGCATGAGATATTGTTCCCTGAGTATATATATGTAACCGGATTTTGCGTGTGTTTGGTGGAGGGGACCAACGCCACACTGATTCATATTACTTGCACGTTTATAGCAGTCAAGTAGTTAAGGATGCATTTACTATAAAGCCTATCTGTAGGTTTTAATAAGTTTCTGATTCCGCCACTTTTTCTGATGAGTCTGGCGAATGGTCCATTTTTTGGTTCGTCTTCCTGGACGATTGCCACTTGCCAATCCCCCCATATTTTGGTTCAGTTAATCAGCTTAGTGGGTCTTGAACTACTTTTTAAATTGTGCTTGGTGGGGGCACTTAGCAGTGTAAAGGGTGATCGATTCTACTGCAAGAACCTTAAGTAAATAATGATTTCCAAATAGAATTTAGCTATTTGGTGACACATTGCGATACTGATTAAAGAGTGTGGGTCCACGTTAAAATGTTTATACGAGCGACTGTTTACCTTTTGAATAAGGCTTCTACAAACTACCCGATTAAGATAACGTCTCCAGATAATACCAATCTTTACATTGAGCCATTAAAAAGTTTTGGAATGTATTTGTATCTTTATCATGCTTATTTCAATAAGATTCTTGAAAAAAATTAGTTTTTTTTCTTTCCTCCCGATGGAGATATTTTTGGATGGAAGATCTCCCCCTAAAGAGGTAGAACAAGCTAGGTAGAAGGTGATGACCTTAATAAATCAACTATGAAGGTAGCTGTTAGCTACATCAAAATTCTTTTCTTGTTATTGCTCTGGCTTCGATGATCAACCCTGGGCACATTTAGGTTTTCATCTTTGGGTCACCAGTTGGAAGAGGTGAGGGAGGCTTTTCGAAATATCATTGCTTCTCCCCCTGATTTGTGGAAAATGATGAAAATGTTATTGTGGTATTACTTGTGTTGAAATGATATGCATGCATATGCTCTGAAGTGTAGTGAATGTATTAAATGATTAAATTGATCTTAATCAAGTAACTTAACTGTTGTTTCCCTAATCGTTACTCCTCATTGATCAAATTAATAACCAAGCCCACAAGCCCACAAGGAGAAATGTTGAGAATAGGTTAAGTAATTAATTTACCTTAACTCAAAACCTTTAAGAACTTGGTTTGTCATCTCTTCCCTTAGCAAAAAAGTATGGGCTGCGGGAAGTATCTTCTTATTTTAAACACATAAGAGTAGGTTTGGTTTGAAGGCTCAAGTCTCAACCTATTTTCAAGGTCCTAATTATACATGTCTGTCATGTCAAATCTAGAAACTAGAAACGTTGGGGATGACGAAGAGGGCAGCATCATCATTGTCATGTTATTTTTTTTTCTTTTGATAATAGAGAATCGGAGCTTAGCTCTACTATAAACGGGGGCACCCACACCCGCCTTAATGCTCGGATCCGGGAGACATCGAAGATTATTTTTTATTTTTTTTATATTAAGCTCATTCGAAGGTTTGAACTTGACATCTGAGCCGATATGACTAAGAGACCCCAAGCCCTTGCCAATGAGGCCGTCATTTGGGAGCCTTGTGTAATACCTCAGGCTCAGGATTCGGAATCCCAATTTGACCCTAATTGGCATTCCCCTGCATCCCCTGTGACCTGGTTGTGTTACCGTCTAGTTCTGAGCTACTTAGAAAAGCGTAGGCTATCTCTAAACACGAGTCCTTTCAGCTAGTTTTGTCCTCATTCACATGCTTCCTAGTAAAGCAACTAAAAGGTCACCGAACCGAAGATTGCTCCAAATCAAGCACGTTTAACTTTAGAGTTCTTATGATTGAGTTACCGAAATGGAAGGTGCACCTTGTTAGTCAATTCTTTTAAGCCTTTTCTTGACCATCCTTCCATAGTCTCAGGATCCCTCTCATTCAGATGTGATATCGATTCATCAATACATCCTTCCTCTCTGCTCGAGCGTCACACTTGTCATGTAATTTAATTGTCTTTATGGTCACCTTGGATATCTGGAAGAAAAGAAAGAATAGTTCCTTTTAATCATATAGATAATGTTTTTTAAGCATATAGTTTATAGTACTTATTATACAGATACTAGAAAAGTCAAATTGGATTACATTGAAGTTTAGTAAATTAGAATTGAAGAATTACATCTCGACTTAGCGGCCTTTGTCTAATATCAATCTACCACAGGCATCTAATAGATTCTACATTTATACAACAAATGGTTGGATCAATTATTGGAGATCATTTGAAAATGCTGCTTGAAAAAAGAACTGTAATGAAGTAAACATATTTGTCCTCCCAAGCTAACAAGACAAGAGCGAGAAAGTGGGATGAGTCGGTTGATAGTCTTTACCAATATAAGAGAAATGAAGAAGGGAAGCCAAACCCAAAAAAGAAATAATGGAGAAAAAAGAAAAAGAATTAGAATTTCCCATCACTTACCCACAATATTAGAACAGATGATGTTACTAAAGAATTAAACTCAATGAGTGTTGGTGGCTGGCTCAACAAAAAAAGGGTTAAGACACTATGTATCATGTGGATTCCATTAGATACCTATTGATTTTCTTTCCAATGGTCGGATAGATTGAAAAGTATAACTGACCGTCTTACATGGTTTTCAATTGTCATCTGATGATTAGTTTAGAGTGCTTCTTTTGTCAATGGTTGATCCTATTTACTTGTAGTCTCTCATTGATGTTGTTCTGACCCGGTTAATTAGAGTCCATCCATGAAAAGAGAGACTTTTTATCAAATAAAAGGTAAACCCATCTAGGTCCTTACAAGCAAATTCATTATTTATTTGGTAATGTAATGTGATTGAAAAGAGAGACCTTTTATCCATGCCGTGTATTTGAATAAGGACAAACTCCAAAATTAGGGTTCCAGAAAACTTACCTTATATCATGTATCGGTTTCAAGTAGGCACCAATTGTATTATACTCTGTCATTGCGGGCTAGCACACAATTTTTTTTCTAATTGATTTACTCTGTTCGCACAACCAGTTCATCTATCCCTTGTTAGTGTATTTAAAACTTTTAGATAAAGGTTTATCAAGAACTCTAGTTGACAGTGATCTAATCTTACCAAAAAGTACATGCCCAAAAATTGGCTCTCACAATGAATGAGATCATTAGGATCTTATATAAAAATTCGAACTTTATTATATATTTCTCTATGTTGTCATTTCTCAATAAAAAAGAGAATTTTAAGGAAATAAAGGGTTGAAGAAGACCGCAACAGGGTAAAATAATTATTGAAGTACATACTACTGATACTAGTGTATTTCTATCAAGCTAAACGTCCCTTATCTCAATGGTTAAAGTATTTGACAGCAAACCAACTTCACTTGGACCAATTCCGACCATCATGCACATGTGTAAAATTTTACTTAATTACTCTCTCAAACACTAAATTGAGTGTTGAAATTTCCTTAGTTGGTATTACATAAATGTCTCTAAGCTCTCAAACCATTTCATTCTATTCTTGAAATTTCCTCAGTAACTTTACTCATCTTTGAACATTTTATTGTTACTCATCTTTGAACATTATGTTCTTTTTCATCTATCAATGAAAAGTTCGTTTCTTGTTAAAAAAATATATATATGTTCCTTTTCATCTATCAATAAAAATTTCGTTTCTTGTTAAAAAAAAAATATATATCATATTACTTTAATGGCTAATCATGTGATTAAATATTAGTGGCAATATCATGGAATTACTCAAAATTTCTCCACCATCTATCTTCTTTTTATGATGGCTCATAGTCATTGGAGGAGAGAGATGGAGTCAGCCCGGAAGCAGAGAAGAAAAGGGGAGAGAAGAAAATTTAAAAGAATGCAAAAGGGGGTCTAATTGCACCTTCAATTGTGTCTTGTTACTATTTTTTTGAAAATTTAATTCATCCATGTATCCTCACCGCACTTGCAACCCTCTCTTTTTCAACCACCTCTATTCAGTTATAGGCTCCTCCAGCCATCGTATTTCTTCTCTTCCTCTCTCTAACTTGGAGAAAATTTTCTTACTATATAAAACAAATCTCTAAATTAAAGGAGTGTAATATGTTGAGAATGAGATGGAGTTTCTTATATTATCTCTCAACTGACTTCGAGAATTTGTTCAAGACCAATGATTGGAACGTGAATTAAAAAGAGTAAGCTAGCTTAGCTTAGCTTCTGTCAGATGTCAATGGCTGAAGAGTATTTAAAAGAAAAAGGACTAGGCTAAAGATTTATGAACATTCCTTTTGGTACTGTAAGACAGTGCACAGCAGGACTTTGTCATTTTCTGTACTGAAGAGAGAGAGAAGAAAAAGAAAGGAAAAGAAAAGAAGAAAGAAAGAAACTTAGATGTCTCGGGGGTCAACAAATATCCCTGATGAAGACGGTGGAGATTTGATCCAATCAGACGTTTCAGATCTTTCACACTCATCCCCCTGCAGATTTGCCAGTTTCTTGATGCACCACAAATCTTCATTCCATGAAAGTCTCCTCCAATGGGGGATGGCCACTCTCACAGGATCCTGTTGGCCTACCTCTGTCACCACTGCCCCACATCCCACATCGTCCTTGGCCATGTTATGCACGAATGTGCATAGAGACTTCATGAGGCGTGGCCCATTAGTTCCTCCCATGGATAGTCCGTACAAGAAATACACTCCAAATTGGCTGAACACATCTGGAAATGAAGGTAATCTCAGCCATGGAAGCCATGAATCTAACAATCTACTCCCCATGCAACATGCATAAGTTAGCTTCGACATTCCCTTCACCTGCAACTTAAAAACTTCTTTAGTGTTCCACACACTCAAGACTGCAAAACTTTGAGGGAGGATCCCTGTTTCAGGGTCCCACTTTGGGAGCAGCTTCTTGGGGACTGCCATGAAAGTTCCCAAGTTAAGCTTGTTGGACAAAATGGCATCTATGTCCATGGAGAAGAACTCGGAATTTGCAAAGAGATGGTGATAAACTTTAACGGCAACGTGTGGGGGAACACGAACAATGGTGATCCCAGAGCCTATTGGCTTGTAATGAGCGTGGACAGGCTGAACCAGCACTGTTGGGGATCTGAATTTTGTGTATGAAAACTTTTGTGTAAACAAGTTGATGGAGGGCTGGTTGGCGCACTCTGTTGCTATATATGCATAGTCTGCACCCTTTTGCTTGCACCATTCCTCTAGATGTTGAACTAGTTTTGTGCCAACTCCAAGCCTCCTGTATAGCATGAGCATTTAACAATATTTAGAATTTTTGGGTATTGCTGTCAACTTTTTGCATTTTTTAGGTTTTACCATATTTTCTTCTTTGACTAGCACAGATAGTGTGATGTAAGAAACTGTGAGAGAGAGAGAGAGAGAAAGTAGATTCTTGTGGACCAAAGCTGTCAGGAATAAGCAAAGTCTTGTGGACCAAAGTGTGTTAAAAGATGGAATATTTTTTTGTATTAAGAAGGAACAAAGAGAACAAATATGTTGTCTTATTTTTAATTGAATGGTAAGCTAGTCCCCTCTATACAAGTGTCCAATAACAAGCCAAATAGTTGGCCTCATAAATAGCATTTGGCCCTTATTTTGCCTAGATACCAAGACATTTGCTTTACTTTATGGTGGAACCTGATCCATATTTCTTTGTTTATTTATTTATTTCTTTTATGTTTCTCTATCTTATGTTTGTGGGGAACAGAGTACTTTGTGGGCTTTACTGTTGTAGATAGCAAACTCATTCCTAAAATTTTAAGAGCTTCAAATATAATTTTAATTGTTTTTTATCCATTCTTAGAATATCGTTTTCAAGTTAAAACTAGATGAACATTTAGAGAAGATAAAACTTCTTATGTTAAAATGTAAAAAAGTTTGTTCATGATTAATAGAGCTATCTAATATCCAATTAATCAAACTTTTTAATTGAGAGATTCTACTCTTCTGTTCAGATTGAAGTATATTAGGAACATATTGAGAGAGAGAGAGATGAGAGAGAGAGAGAGAGAGAGAGAAAGAGACCTGTGAGTAGAAGAGACCCTTAAGCCCAAAATATAAGCTAGCTTTAGAACATGATGAGAATGACCTGTTGTCACATGTTTGATACATCCTCTTATAACTCCTACGATATCTCTTGCTTCTCCATACTCTGCAACCTGTCACGCAATTCCCAAAAAAACACCTAATGAGAAAATAAAATATCCCAAACGAAACTTTAATTTATGTTTAAAGAATACCACTTCAAACACAGAAATAAATGCATCATTTTCACTAGTTGATTGCATATATATGTATATTGTATTTACCAGCATGACGTGCAAAGGGAATTGGCGGATGCGGCAAATAGGATCGCCCAGAAGATCAGTGAAAATAGAAGGCTTCCCTTTCTGTCCAACATCACACTGCGTCTCCATCTTCTCCACTGACACCTTATCTCTCTCTTCACAATATTCTCTCACTACAACCAAGTTACTATTCCCCTCTGTGTTTGAAACAACTGGTGGCCTATATTCATCAGCTATCTTCAGCACCATAGTTTTGACAGAGGAAACCACTGCTAAAAACCCTCTTAGGATTGTGTTTGGAGCTTCAACTCCACCATCTCCCTATATTTATACACACCATTTTAGAAACTCTAATTAAGTGGGTCTCACCTCAAGTGGTGCCTCTCCTTAATCCACGTTTTCCCACTTAAGTCTATTAATCATAGCTTTAAGATGTATTTGATTAATAATGTTTTCCTAATGACTATGATTAACCAGGTGGATTTAATTATTTCTTCAATTATTGTTTCATTAGCTACTCATAAGCAAAGCACCTTTATATTCAACAAGAATATAAGGTTTAGAAAAAAGAAAGATACTTGAAAAAGTCTCTCGCATTTATATTTTAAAGTCACTGGTGGCTATGATGAGACCTTCATGATGGTGATTGTGATGGTGATGGTGATGCCAATCATGATCGAAAGCTAATAATCTTTTAGCTCTTCTATTGATCAGCTCAACCTGGTCCAGGTGCAGTTTGATTTTGGTTATAGCATTATGAGAAGAGAAGCTGTGTTCCAAGACCCATGTTAACGAGATTCGTCCTTGAGCTATTTTAAGTGGTCAGATCTTAAGGTTCTTTTTTGTACAAGTGATGTTAATGTCAAAGCTATTGTCACATTTTTAGTTTGAACCACATAAGAACCAGGATTGAAAGGACAATTTGTTAGAGAAGTGAATGGGATACGTTCGAATTGTCTGGAGTGGGCCACTATAAGTATTAAATACAGAATCTGAAAATAACTTGATATGTTCCATGTATGAAATAATGTCATGTGAGTCATGACATGGTAAATATTCTAACACTTTTTTGTACAAAAATACTTGTCCTTGAATGAAGTTATCTTGTTATATACTACAAAGGTACCTTTTTCTTTTTCTTTTTCCTTTTTGAACAAAGATACAAGTTTTCGAGAAGAGAAATTTAAATTCTTAGGGAATGTTTTGCTCGTAATTTGAATAAGCTTGAGTACGTGTAGCTTGAGTTACAAAGTTTGGATTTCTACATTTTTTGTTTGGTTTCAGTTTACGATTCTCTGAATTGCGTAGCCTGAGAAATAGGTTTTAAATATCAGAGTTTATGTAGAATTTGTAAACTCATAGTTTGGCGATGGGAGAGCTAACATCTTAGAATGTATTTAGAAGTATTCCTACTTTGTGTTGGACCTGACTATGCAAGCTTGCATCGGAGGATCTCAATCATGTTCTTTGGGAGTTCTCATTTGCGCACGAGTTATGGTGTCGCTTTGTTTCGGCTTGTGGTATCTTGTGGGTGCACAATAGGGATTGTTGTTTTAGGATAGAGTAGGTCCCTTTCATGATAAGGGTATAGGGTTGTTTGACATTTCTTTTCCGCTGTTTTGTAAGATTTATGGCTGGGGGAAATGGTAGAATTTTTAAAGGGGCGGAGAGGCCCTGGGAAGAGGTGTGGGAGGTTGTTAGTTTTGATACCTCTTTATGGGCATCGGTTACTAAGCCATTTTGTCATTATCAATTAGGTTTCATTCTTTTGGATGGGTGGTTGTTAGTTTTGACTTCTTTTGAGGGGTTAGTTTTTTTGTATGCCCTTGTTTTTTATTTCAAATTTTTTAACGAAAGCTTGGTTTCTCACCATAGAAAAAATAAAGGGACTCAGTTTGAAATAAGTAAAATTTCATATAACATTGGCAGGCTCAACTTTAGAGTCTCGAATTATATAAATCCAATTTTATGGGTTCAAATATAAATATGTTTAGCTTCGAAAGACTCAATTATAATTTGGCAGAAGCTTTGTAGGGTGTGAATGGTGTTGGGATCATGACATGCGTGCTTCAGTCTCTGTATAACAATCTTTCTTTGTAGAGAAATGAGAGTAGTCTCCATATATTATATGCCTCCTTTCACCAATTATTGGTGGAGATGGCAAAAGAGAAAGAGCATGCCTTATGAACATGTTTCCACCAGACTGCGCAGCATGTGGCGGCCTTGTGACCTTCATCATCGTTTTGCCATAACTCTCTCTCTCCCTCTCTCTCTCTTTCTCTTTATTTTTTTTAACTTAATTTATCTTCTCTAGATGACAAGTTCTCATGTTATTGCAGATAACGAGAATTCAGCAATATTCATAAAAGTTGATTGGAGAAATCAGGTTTGCCTTTAGAACTTTGAGATCCTTTTTTTTAAAGATAAATCTGTTCAAATTGAGGGGCTGCATTGGAATACCAGTGCTGAAAAACATTTCTATTAGGGGAAAAAGAGAATTTCATTTGAAATTTTGCTACTTTGGGGTCTCTGTCACCAGTTCTGTTGTCACAGACAATTTCTTTCGAGACAAAATAATAATAATAAAACACGGTTAGTAATCTGAAAGCAAATTTTGGGGGACATGTTGAGATAAACGTGAATTAATTGGCATTATCTAAACTTAGTAGTTTGAGAGAAAAAATTGTACGGATGTGGAGTCAAGTCAAGCTAAGATGTTAGAATATGAATAAAGTAACATATCAATTATAGGTGGGAACGATATTAGAATGCCACTAATGTTTCACATCAGTTAATAGTAGGATACATCATAGATTTATATATAGAAATAGCATTTTTATTGATACGAAGTTTGGTGAATATAGTCCACAAATATCATACCTATACTGGGATTCGACACCATAATTAAATTCAGGAGGTTATCTAAATATATTTGACCCAGTCCTTAAGATTATTGTTCTCATAAAGGAATATGGGTGCGTGAGAAAAATGATTTGTAAGTGATTGTATGAATACTCTATTTCATAACCATACAATAATAACATACGTAAATCTGTATCATTCTAGATCCTATATAATTTTTAAATAATTTAATCAATGGTACCAATAGATGTCAAGATTTGCTATTCTCTTCTTTTCTCAACACTTGTGGAAATTCTTTATTGAAAGGACTCTCTAATCAGATCACTGTTGAATGGGGGTAGAAATTCTTCGAAATATATGTTGAGATGCGAAAGCAAAGAAAATATATTCTCTTGTGAAGCTCTGTCTTCATAATCTCTGTAGAAAAGGAATAGGAATGTGATAGAGAATGAGAATTTCAATCTAGAATGAAGGATTTGATAGCAACTCTTCCCCCATTCTTCACCTTTATAATCTTGAGAGGTATTTAAATGGATAATTATAACACGTTCAACAAGGCCACTAGTGAGAATTCCTCCTAGATAGCTAGAGTATCCCTTTTCTTCTTCTTTTTTTTTTCTTTTCTTTCTTTCTTTCTTTCTTCTGAAAAGTCTAGCTAGCTAGAGTTGATATGGTTTTTATTAGGTATATTGATTAAACAACATCAAAAAACTTTCAACAATAAATAAAAGAAAAGATAATCAATCAAAAGTAGAGCCGTCACCAACATTATAGACTTGCATTATTTTAGCGTCTGAAAGAGAACTCCATTGGCTGTATCTGAATATGAATATCTCCATAAAATGCTCTCCATGTTTTGTTTTTCATATTTCATGTACACATTATTCTCTTCCATCAAGTTTAAAAAGAGAAAAAAAAGTTGAATTATTTGCAAAGTTAATTAGATTTCTATATTCTTGTTCACATAGCACTTTTGTCACACTTATTATATTTGCCCAAATATATATTAACTTATTCTCTTAGATATTTTATTATGCCTTTCTTTATTTGTTTTTAGCTTTTCAGATTTCTTCGAATGTTCTATATCTTTCCCAAAAATAAATAGACATTCTGATTGGTTATCCATGAAATTGAAAACCCATATGGATGAATATCTTATAAGTTCAAGGAAAATTAATTAAACTATAGGATTAATGTAAGAGAGTGACATCATTTATATTAATTATATGCAGCTGGTTTTTTTCTTAATTTAATATAATATGGGGATTTACTTTGTGTGGCTGTTATTCTTTGGCTTACGTTTTTGATTAAGATGACATGCAAAATATTCGACTGCAAGATTTTATATTTTTGCAAAGAACAATGTTGACTAGCTAGGGTATATATTCTTCTTCATCAAGCTTCATTGTGTGTGTTAGAAGCCAAGAATGTTTTGGAGGGGGCAGAAAAAAGTTCAAAAGGGCTTTGTCTAGAACATTGTTTTTGGGTTAGTTTTCTACTTTTGGTTTCAGAACTATTTTTTTAAGAATTGTGATGGTGAGACGATTTGTACAAATTGCAATTATTGTTCACAATCTCATAGGTTTGGAAGGATGAACAATAGCGGGATTGTTTTTAAAAATATGTTAAAATGATCGAGTTTACTCACTTTCATATCTCTAACACTATTTTTTTCTCCGATGAGATGATTTATATTATTCATAAAAATGGAAATTGATAGATGCTTTAATAGTTAAGTTATTGAAAGAAAAAATGTTTACAAATGAACTCTTAAAGAAATAAATTTTTCACTTGTTTTAAAAAAATTGGTTGTTTTTCGCAACATAACATAGGAAAATAAAATAGTTTGAAGTGTCCAGAAGGAAGGGTCGACTAGTACATTTAGGCCATAGTTAATATACTATTTTAAATAATTAAATATTATTTAAATAGTTTATTAATTAATAATAGATTATTGGAGTTCATAATTTGTAGGCCCATTAGGTAGTTAACTTTCTATTTCACACTGAAGAATCTCTTTACTAAAAGAAATTAATTTGAATTTCTGATTAAAATAAGTATACATATTAGATACAAGGTTAGAATAGTGGATTGGACTTATTATTGACAGAGTATATAGGTGCATGTAGGCTCGAATCATGATTAGCGATTACATTATAGAAACACCTTTCACTTGGTTACATTAGTTATGTCAACTAGTTAAAATGAGTTAATATCTAATCATTTAGTCAATTTGAATGTAACTCAGTATATAACTTTTAAAAAATTAATACTAATAAAGCTTAAGCATTCTATGTTATTATAATGATTGTCTGCCAAAATATTTTTAAAAGATAGATCTGAATTGAAATGTTTAATTAACGATACGATAGAGATATTACGTTATTTTAATATCCATTTGAAATGTCTCGATGGTTCTAAAGTAGATGAATACAAATTAATAATATAAAATTTGATATGCAAATAATTTTCTTAGATTTCTCATAGTCTTTTAAATAATAATAAAAAAAAGATTGAGAAAATAAGGCAAGAAGGCCAAAAATGACTTCTTAGCAAACCTACTAACTTTGGATTATTCAATTGGTAAGATGATATTTAATTAGTTATCTTTTAATCTTTCCCATTGTTTTATGCATTAATAAATTATGATGGGAATAGTGGCAATGAGGACATGATCAACTTTTCATGACTAAAGGTAATGGCAAAACATTCCACATTAAAGAGATAGACATGATCTTCCTAACAACTTGTGCTACCTTATTCATTCTTCTCATTTATTGTCAAAATAAGTTAATATAAAATGGTCAATTTATTTTATTTCCAAGTTTAAACATAAAAAGTGATCAAATACTTTTTTTCCTCTCTCTCTCCTAATCTCTACAATTGAATATTCACAATTTTCTAGCAAGATTTTCTTTATGGTCTAACTTCTCTTTCTTTTTCGGATAACTGAAACACAAATTAACCAATACATTAATATATTATCATTTTTATATCTGAACTATTAGTTAGATACAAATTAAATGACTAAATTTGGATCTTATTGAAATTTGATACAAATTTCTTAAATTATCGGGAACAATTAAAAGTGGGATAAACATTAGAGACTAAAACTTACATTTTTTTCCTTAACATATTGAAAGCATTAATCTAAAAAAAAAATTAAAAAAATCCCTCAATTAATCTCCACTTTTTAATTACTGAAAATGTCCAAGTAATGAAACATTAATTATAAGAGTTGAATAAATAAAGACTAGCAATATGTTATAACAACTTTTATTCAACTAATATAAAGCTAATTTGATCTTTGATTGCACATTTTAAAAAATAAGGTGACCAATCTATGAAATTTGACCTAATTTAATATTACAATGTTGGTTTATATATATATATATTAGCACCATAATGTGTGGAGCACCATGTGTCACGTAATAAAAGCCTCCTTAAAGTTTGTAAATGATAATGAGAATAGAGAAAAGTGATGCTTTGGAAAGTGTTTTTTTCAATTTCTTTTATTAAATAAAGTTATATTGAGAATTAAAGTAGTTTTGTGTGTCAATAGCCAAATGCTACAGCTGTGTTCCACTGTTTTTTTTTTCTTATTTTTATTAATTAAAATATGAATAACAATAATAATGCTTTAAAGATTTGCAATGTGATGGTTTGTTCGGCCAAATGATATTAGCATAATAGATCATTCGGATTTTAACCTTTCTTTTAATAATAAAAATAAAAATAATGAATAATTAAAAAAATAATGAAATAAAAAAATGATCATGTGACAATATGTTGATATTGTTTCTTAAATGCTCTTGTCCTCGCTTTTTAATTTAATGGGTAATCATTTCATATTATTATGTATATAATTACATTGCTTCATCCATATTTTAAGTTTCATTGATGTGTAAAAAAACACTTATTTCATTCGAATGAATAAGCAGAAAGTAATTGAGAAAGTCTACTATGTAAAAAATTATTACACTGATACAAACTTCTCTCTTCGATCTCAATTATACAAAACACTCTCTTAAAGTAAATATTGTTCAGCTAACTACTTAAAATATTTTCAGTTGGGATGAATGAAACCCAAAGTCATGGAGTCAGTAGTTGGAGCACACTCATCTTTCGGATGTGAGACAATTGCACTTCTAATATATTTTGCCTAAACTCAATCAACCAAACAATTTAATTTTACCTGCATTCATGTTGAGATTTTATCGGGAACTAAGACTGAAAACGAAAATCAAAATGTTTTAGTAAAGAAATAAAAATCAAAGCTGTTATTTACTATTACTATTATTGTGAAGAAAAACCAAAGTTCATAATTTCATCAAGGGTAAATTAGTAAAAAAAGATAAATAAGAGAGAATGGTCCAATGAAAATGGATCCTTTCAAAACTTCAAATCATGGTAAATACAAAAGTCCAACTCTTTCTGGTCACAAATTTTGGCCCAATTAGTCAACCCACGGCACCCTTTCTGGGCCATAGCCCATATTGATTCCAACCTTTTCTGGTCAAAATTTCAGGCCCAATAACTTATAACCCAACATACCCACCTGGGCTAATAGCCCATTACCCATCTGGGCCTCAGCCCATATCAGTCCGCATCCACTAAAACGGGTAGGCTTCGTCCTCCTTGATCCTTCTTCCGACGGGGATCATTTTCCCGAGAAAGTGGAGGAAATTCCGGTGAGAAAAATATCAGAATCAGAATCAGAATGGGCATAATCGCAGGAATTGGAGTGCTGCTGCCATTTCCCTTCTACTACGTCTTATGGACTCGTCCACAGTTATGGGCGAATTTTTGCGGGAAATGGCGCGAACCCTGCAAATTGATGGCTCGGGTCTCCATCTTTCTCAAGTTGCTTCAGTTCCTCTCCATCCTCCACGTCTCCTCCTTCTCATGGCCGCCGCCTCTCTACTTCTGGCCCCTCATGGCCTTTGGCCAATTTTTGAACTTCAGGTCTCTCTCTCTCTCTCTCTCTCTCTCTCTCTCTCTGATGTGCTGAAATCTGCCTTCAATCTGTATAGTAGCCTACTTGACTTAACTTTTGTGCTACTGCTTGCTATATTGATGAGAGGAAATTTACGAGCTGGATATGTGGAAGTAACGATTTATTAATGATCTGAAAAGCGTCTGAAAAGCGATCCTACCTGTGAATTTAATGATTAAATTTCTCTTTACTTCTTAAGATTACTTCATTAGGAGATTATTAGCATTTAATAAAGGTTAGAATCATTGGCAATCTCTTCTTTATCAGGGAGAGAGAGAGACGAAATTTGATTTCAGTTTCTATCTTCAAGTTTAGCTATCGCTGATCGTGATCAATCTCTTCATTCTCCAATTGACCATTCAGTTGATGTATATGTGGAAGGTTTTTTTTTCCATGTACTTTTTGGGTAAGAAATAGTTGTTGCACCAAAGTAGGTCCTAGAAAGTGAAATACTTGGAGTTTGGTCTTCGCTACAAGGTTTTATACATCAAGCGGTCGTGGCTCTGAAGTTCTTTTGGTTTTTCAAGCTTAGTAGGAAGCAGTTTTCTGAGACCTGGTTTAGAATGCTTTTTTATCTTTTTTGAGTTTGTACTCTTGTTGTGCTAATTCTGCTTTATTTTTCTCTTCTTCTCTCTCTTATTTTTTCACCCTTTCGGAGTCCTCTATCTTGAACATTTTTCCTTTTCATATATTGATGAAAAAAAATTTTTTTTCCAAAAGAAAGGAAGTGAATACTTGGTGTGACCGACTTATCTGAGGCTGCTGCAGTGTCCCGAGTACTGTTTTTCATTTCTATTAAGGATTACTGTATTGTGCTTCCCAGTGCTCACATCCTTGGTTATCACTTTTATAAGAATTCAACTTGGTTCTGTCTTTCCCAAAGAATGCTTCCCCTCTAGCCTTGAACAACTTTATAAAGTTACCTTTGAGAAAAGTGGTGTCGAGGGGATTTTCCTGAAATTTGACTTCGTAGAAGTTACAGACTTTTCAAGAATACTTCTCGAGGAAGTGAAAAAAAACTTAGAAGTTGTGCGTTTTATAGTACTTCTATAAAGTTTCCTATCTTCAAAATCTTTTTGTAACTATGTACATATTTTTTTATTAATGCTATTCTAGTGGACTGTACTTAGTCTGCTAGTTTCGTTTAAGTTGATGCCTCAACCACCCAATTTATTTCTCTTGGTGTTAATGGAAGTTTGTTTCCTATTAAAAAGAAGAAAGAAATTGATGTGGATAGGTTTATATCAAGATTTTCCCCTATCATAATGCAACAGTAAAAAGTGAAAGTGTGGAGATTGTTGCGCCAAAGTGAGCACATAAATTTAGAAATCAATAGTTGCAAGGGCCATTTTCTTGCCTCGGATTCTGTGTACTTTAATGAGATGAGAATGATTGCAATCTAAGGAATTGGCTTTATCTGCTCTTGGGTTGAGGAATGGAATTTTTAATATGAATAAGAATCTATCATAGATGTCCTTTCGTTGGTTTGCAATATCCAAGCAATTACTAAAATATATGTTCAAATTCATTATGTGAACTTTATCTGCTCTTGGATACTCTTTCATTGATTTCAGAGATGAAAAATGATGCTTGCAATGGTCAAACAAGCTTTAGAGACAGCATTTTCCCAGTATAATTGCCTCATATGATTGGTAGTCTTCACAAGATAGATCTTTTGTGATTATTACTATATAACAAAGTAAAAACAACTAAGATTACATTAATGTTCGTTTCTTATGCTCAAGCTTGAAAATTCAGAAACAAGCGTAGAATAAGCATCTCAGGCTGCTAGTGTTTTAATTAAAAGCAAAGAAACTATAATCAAGATTTTCGAGTTTAGGATGTCCTATCCTAAATTTTTAGGCCAATTTAAGGATACATAAGTGATCTCATGGGACAACTGTCCCTGTCTAACCTAGTAGGGTAGATTTTAATATCTTAAGTTGGTGGCCACATGAGTTTCAACCCATTCTCTCAAAGTCTATATATTTTTTTGACCCACCTCTATAACCATCAGGCCAATCCGGACAGGGTCAAGTACGATTAGATGCATGAGACTATTGGACCTCAATTTTTTACAATGTTGCTGCAGTTTTCCAGACTCGATTGAATGAAAACAATATCGTGTTGCTCCGGCTTGTATTATAAAGTAATTCTTTCTTCTGTCTTCTGCCAAATTATAGGGTCTATCAGTTACTGGGTGAATCCGGTGTTTACTATGGAGTACGGTTTGGGAAGAACATTCCATGGGTGACAGAATTTCCATTTGGATATATAAGAGATCCTCAGTATGTGGGAAGCATTTTGAGCATTTTTGCTTGTCTTTCTTGGGTACCCTTGCAATATATTCTGCTGTTGACGCTGGGATACGTCTTTATGATGCAAGTTGAATCAAAGGAAGATCCCACAACTCGGGCAAAGCCTCAAAGTTAAATTTGTGAGAGACTAATCTTGGAACAACCAGACAGGATTGACATACGGTGTGTTTGGGCCGCTTCTGAGTACCCGTTAACCCGGTAATCCCCCACCCCACAAGATCAAAGCTCTTGGAATTTTGAATGTTATCCTGGTTTGAGCTTTTCATAATGTCCTCAATTCTACTTACTTTGCCAATTGTCTGTAACTACTACTAGGAATAAGAGTTTGCCATATACTTTGTAGGTTCTCTTCACTATGATGCATTTCTCGTTCGAGTTTTTGGGAAACTTGAAATCTAAAGGACTGTTTGGTAATGAATTTTGTTTTTCCAGAAGAGAATTTACTTTCTATGTTCTGGTAATTTACTTCAAAGCTTTCTGATTAGGTCAAAGAGCAAGAAGGAATTCAATCATTGTCAAAAGTTATGGGCTAGGAGAAGGATTTGTAGACCCTGTTTTTGGCTTGCAGAATCTGTAAAAATTTTCTTTGTATTATGACAATGCTAAATAAAACAATCTTATTATATTCCTGAAGGACATAATGCAGTTGAACACTGGTGGACTTTTGCTCATTGACAGAAAAACATTTCCTATTTTCAATTCAAGACTTCTAAGATTTCTTTCTGATATTCAAATGTCAAAATTACTGTCTTTGAGAAGTAGACTACATCTATCTAAGAGAATATTAAATATTAGTATTTAGTATGTGGGAATTAGAGAGGCATTGATATAATTTACTCAGGTAAAGAGTCTAATCATTAAAATATTCAAAAAGAAAATTAAGCCTAATAGTAATAGGTGTCTTATATATTAAGTTATATTCAAATGGGCTGTTTCACATCTACTAAAATAAGTAGAATTCATGTGTCGTTATGGAGGTATATTGTAAAAGGTTTAGACTTTGGTGAGAGAGTTTTATTTAGAGAGGTGAGACATTAATTCTAAAGGGTTGTTTGAGACTTTTCTTATAGTGGAAAATTTCTTTTATATAAAGAAAGTTGAGAGGGGAGAGATTCAAACTCAAGATATGATTGGTTGAATCGTCACTTTTTCAAAATTTGTGGCTAATTATTGGTCTTCTTGTGGTTGGACAAATATTGTTCAGGGGTTGATTTTGTTGACTGTGTTGGATATTCGTTTTAGCTCGAGTTTGGATATTTCAATTCTAGTTTTAGGGGCTTTTTGGGTGGTTTATTAGTTTGCTTCTTTTGACAATTCTTTTGTTTTAGTTGAAGAAGAGTAGTGAGGAAAATCAACAACACCAGAATAGGAATTTTTGGTTTCAAGCCTGGTTGCAGGTGGCTAAGTCGGGAGAGGGGGCGAAGATCCAAAACTTAATATATCCTTGTTACTCAAGATATATATTAATGAGAGAATTTCAAAAATAGCACAAAATAAATATGTATTTTTTATTTAGCATAAATTACAAACTATTATATGAGACTAACCAAAAACCATTTTTTTGACACTTTTGAAAAAACAGTTAATAATATAATTTTATAAATACATGTTTATTTTACGTCATTTAGTATAATTTTCATAACTCCAAATGTATTAATGTTGTTGATGCACAATTCTGGTCGGCCACATACACTTCAATTTTCGAATTAGTACTGAATCCACCACACTTGTGTACACAATTGGAAGATCCTCCCAATGGCATAATGGTTTTTTTTTTTTTTATCAAATGTCAATAGATTTCTCGCTGGTCGGAATTATCCCCAAGTCAAAGCCAAGCTATTTACGAAATCATGGGCCCTTCCCTCATCTTCGAAATGTCTGAGCTGAGTCATTTGTTACCTTTGATTCTAACCAATATCAAATGTTACGACTAATTTAAGTTGCTAAAATTAAAATATTGACTTGAGAATTCATCATTCCCTCTTAAATCTCCATAAAAACATACTATAAAAGAAATTGACTTGCAGAGATTCTGGTTCTAGTTTCAATGTGAAACAATACGAAAAGTGGAATAAAATGGAAAGATCTAATGATTCCAATGACTTTCCATCAACGTAAAAATAACTTATAAGAAAAGGCATCAAATCAAAATAGAAGAAAAAACAAAAAAAAAAATGTTGACAAATTGAAAACTTTGCGAGGGAATATTCATTGATATCGAATTCATTCAATTGCTTGAAGAATTTCGCCATTACAAATTTGAAACAATAATTCCTCCGACGGCCCAAAAACGTCGACCAAGTACCCAAATTGAATCCTCTGTTTTCGCCCATTTTTTGTACTCTTTTTTAACGTTTTTCTTTTTTTCATTTCAAACTTTCAGACTATCTTCTACAGTTCTACTACGACCTGTCAAATCTTGTCTTCTTTTTCTTCGGTGTGTATTTACAGATTAATCTCAAGGAAAAAGTCCCATTTTACACTTCGAAAGTCCGATCGAGATTAATTAATGCGGAAAAATTTTCCCTGAAATCGCCGCCGCGAGCGCCGCCGTGAAATTGGGGTCCTTCGTTAAGGAAGACGCCATCTGTTCGACGAGAAACTGTTGCAATTCCGGCGAGTCGAATCTTGGATTGGAGGAGGTTTTAGGGTCGGTGCTTGGATTGGGCTTCGCCGCCAGGTCGAGGGAAATGGCCGGCGCCGCCGAGGAGCCGGGCGGCGCCGGGGTGATGCTCAGGGAGCGGGCGGCGCCGGAGGTCGCCTCCATGTGAGATGGGTGTGGATGGTTGTGCTCCCCTTCGTAGGTGGCTACAAGAATTGATTGATCTTCTACACTTCTTTGAACCTAAAAATCAAGTAAAAGAAAACCCTTTTAAGCATTTTTGAGAATTTAACAAAAGACGAAATCAAAAATCAAAATAATGCTCAAAATCTGTTAAATTTACCTTCTTTTTCACAGGGCAGCTTGGGGCAAAAGAGCACTTGAAATAAGCTCTAGGACAAGGATTATCTCTAGTGACCTTCTGGCCATATTTCCTCCATTGATAACCATCTTTAACAACCTACAAATTCAAAGATTCAAAGAAAAAGAGAAATCCAAGTTTAGATTGAAAATCCCATCTTCCATTTCTTTGTTCATCATCAGCAAAAGGGAAAAACTTACCAGATTTGACTCAGAAGCTCCAATTTTGACTTGAATTCTAGTGGTTTTAGCAGCTTTGTTAATAGTTTCCTCTTTTGGCTTCTTGTAGGACTCTTCATCAGAGGAACTACTCTCAGAATTCCCATTGATTCCATTTACAACCATATTGTTGTTGCTGCTCTCAGACTTCCTCTTCCTCGAAGAAGAAATCTCCTTTTCCCCATTTTTGTTCATTTGCTCCACCAAATGCCCTCTCAAAGTGTTGTAATTTTCACACACAACAGTTAACATTTCAGTCAATTTCTTGTTCTCTGCACTCACCCTCTTCAGTTCCTCCATCAAAGCCCCAGTCTGAAAACAGAACAATTCCAAATTCCAAATCAGTACTCAAGAATAGAAATTAAAAACCAAAACTTTTCTGAAAAGTCAAACACCCACCTCTTCCTTGACAGAAACCTTCCTCTCAAGATCCAAATAGTTCTTCTCCTTGTGCGAGAAAAGAGAAGAGGAACCACCCACCGGAGCGTCGCCGGAGAATCTGAGAGGGTTGAGATTGAGGTCGAGAGAAGTGTCAACAGAATCCACCCAGGAAGTATAAGCAGCCATGGGCGAAAACCCAAGTGAGAAAAACAGAGAAAGATGAAAAATTTGTGAGATTTAGGGAAGACCCAGAAGGGATTTTGCAGAGTCCAAAGTTGTTCGGAGAGAAAAAACAGAGGAAAGAGAGATTTTATAGAGTGGAGAGAAGGAAGGTGGATGGAAAGAGAGAGAGAAAGAGGATAAAGCTGGCAATGGCAATGGCAATTGAGAGAGGAAACAAGAGGAAAATACGTGGAGAGGTTCTGATTTGGTGTGCGCTTTTTGGCATATTTGAGAATTGTGATTGGTGGGGCGAAGGGGCCATGTCCCATGTCGGTTTAAGGGTTGAAATTTGAAAATCTTTTTCCAGGATTCAAAGTCAAGCCACACCGTGTGCTTTTTTTTTTTTTTTAAATTTAATTAGTTAGTAATAAATGCTTTTGGAAATTAGATAAGAGTGGGACCATTTACAAGTCATGATGAAATTTTCTAGAAGAGTACTTACATATGACTACAATCTTCCTGTCCACGGGCCAAAGCGAGCATGTTGTAAGTTCGATCTCCTACCTCCACATATTATACTCAAAATCTTCTTGTTGATTACATCAATTACCGTTGAGTTATGCTCGCTTTAGATAAAAAAATTGATATTATTTTTAAAAGATATATATCTTTTTTTAATTAATCGAGCTATATCAGTTGCTGGTTGTTAAGGAGAACAGACTCTAATCATTTGAATGGAGATAATTGTCATCTTATATATCATGGGTTAGTCTCTTTTCTAATTAATGTAAGACTTTGTTTGCACTCCTTACAAACCTAATAGTGATCTAGCGATATTAAAATACAATTTATGAAGAAGGGTTCATAGTATAGATAGAGAGAGTAGTTATGAAGTAATTTAAAAAAAATAGATTTAAGTATAATTAATTTTCCAAAATCAATATCTAAGTGATACCTTAAAAATGAATTCAAAGTGATTTTAAGCTAACATGATTAATGGAAAGGGATGTAATCTTGACGATGACAAAAGTGATTTTAACATGTCGAAACGTACCTTAATAAAGATCTATGGAAATATAAAAATATATGTGTTTGGGAGTATAGAGACATGAATTTAGCTTTGGGGTTGAAAGTTTTGAATTTTCACTGCAATTGGAGTTTGGTTTTTCCTTTGTTTTTATTGTTGTTGGGTTTATTTATTGCATTCACATTCTTTAATGGAAAGAATTCAAAGTCTTGGGTCTCATGTGACATTTCGAAGGTGCTACTTGCAAATAATTTAAAAGAAACGAACAAGTTATAAAGCTCTCAATTCTCTATGCTACTAGAAAATTTTTTAGGTTTGTTTCCCTTTTTTCTTAATGAGATAAGTCATTTATGCCAAAAAAAAAAAAAAGACACAAACAAACAAACCTTATGGTGTGAGATAATTCTATCAAATGTAGTTAGTTTTTTCTCTATCTATAATGAAATATAGTAAGTCATAAAATATGATAAGGTCAAGTTGATCGGATAGTTATTCAATTTTTAATATTGTGTTAGTTTAATGGTGTTGGAACCCATTTTCACCATACACGTGGCACATGTCGATTGGGTGATGGGAAGTATATGTGGCCATTATCCAAAGCTTGAAATTTCATTACCTCGGTTTCGTTTTATACGGCTGAGCCGACGTCTTGTGTTGCTGAAGTCATATAGATCTGGTCATCCCTATTCAAATGAATTGACCTATTTCACATTGGCTCAGATCCAGACTCCGACATATTCGACAACCTTAAAGAGTAGTTAAGGCATTATCGGGAATGTTGTCGAGGAAGTCGCCTATAAATAAACTCATTCACTCCATTTTCAGATATGCAAATACTAAATTATCTCTCTAGTTTAGTTCGGCCAGTTATTGACTTTATTATCGGAGTGTGTTTTGTTTTGCAGGTCATCTGCCCAGCTCATCCTTTGAGCCGTCCTCAGTCCGAGTCGAGATTCGTAAAGTTGGTCATTTTTCTGATCAATGGACTCAATTTTTAGTAAGTATTTTATTTTCTTAAACGATACGTGGATTTAGTACCAATTTTTACTAAAAATTAATCGAAATTAACCCACTTGCTCATGTCCATGTATGATATGTCAAAGGAGAGATTATGCTTTCCTAGAGCGAGCATGAGATCTGTTTCCTTTTTTTTTCCTTTAATCCTTTTCTTAGGACGTGCTAGAGATGAATGATACTGGGATAAATTAGTTGAATTTTAATTCAATAAATAAGGTGACATTACATGGTGCCTCCAAATATTACAATTATAAACGATCAAGAAAAATACTAAGAGAGCATTTGGGGCACAAGTTCAACCTCTTAAGCCAAGAAACGTTAGACGTAGGAGCTTAAATAGAGAGTTTAGGGAAAACTATGCGAGGAAGTAAGTTTAGAGAAATAAGAGTGGGATATAATTGAAACCTATCAATTTGTCTAACAAATCTCAAAGTGTGACAAAGGCTAGAGACAAACATGAGTTCAACCTTTTAAATTCAAACTCTTATCTCAAACGTCGGACTTCAAAATGAAATTGTTAAAAAAGGTTCATACTAAAATAACACAGAACAATCATCCAACACATCTACAAAATCAACCACATAAGAAAAATAAAGACACTAAAGTAATAAAAAAGTACTCATCCGTAGCAATAAAGTGATGTTAATTTTCTCACTCGTTCAAGTTCATGGAGAAACATCGAGACGAAAACACAAACCACTCTCAATTAGACATCTGACTCTAACCACGTGAGTCTGTTAAATTTTCAAGAAATAAAAAGCATTTGAGCCACAGTCTGATGCACTATACTATGAAATATCAACCAGCCTTTGTCCAAATAAAGATCGGACTAAGGGGTCAAATGAAACCGCTCTTAACTGATCACCCGCTATTCGCGAATCTCCTACCAAGAATCTCGCGATCGTGCTTCGTAACCATTGAGTGGACTCCACACGTCAACGTCAAGGACTTGAATTTGATTGTTCGTCTTGAAAACATACCTCACATTCTAGAGACTTAATGATAGTTATTTTTCCTTTTTTGTGCAAGCTTCTCTTGCACCATTTTACACTTTTGTAAATCTAGATCCTTTGGTTCAAATTTAGGCGCAAACAATGGTCTAATCCAGTAGAATCCAAACTTTCAATTAAATTTATTTCAATCAGTTTGATATGTAATAAAAATAAAAATTTCCCCCCTTTTTTTTTTGTTTTCCGTCAACATCATAGTGAAGAAAATAATTATAAAATGAAGTAAAAAGTGAAGAAATTAACTGAAAAATGATGTGGAAGATTAAAGAAAAAGAAATTAGGAAATTAGGAAGAAATATGTTGACCAGATACTCCGTCCCCAGCTCTTCTCCAGATACTGAGATCTGCCCTCACCCTTCCCTTTATCGTCACGTTTCATAAACATTTTCCACGCATCCCTATTTTATCTTTTATCTTTTTTAATTTTAAAAAACAGAACGAAAAAAAAAACAAAATTATTAAAATATGATTGTTCTCAAGACTTCCACACGGCTTGAGGGGACACGGTATCACATGACCACTTGAGTTTACTTTTCTTGTTTTTTATTTTTTTCCCCTAATTCAATTTCGTCTTGACATCGATATTGGTATTGGCATTGGTCCCGAGTAAGAACCTTCCCCCCACCCAATAACATATCAACATCTAACTTTTTTTTTTTAATTTAGGATTAAATTACAAGTTTAGTTTCTTAATTTTCTGTCTAATTCAATTGATTCTTGAATTTGTTAGATTTTGTTTATCTAGTTGATATATCTTTAAGAATTCTATCCACTCGACTTTTAATTTGATGTCTAATAATTCTCTATCATTAATTTAGTTCCTTTGATTTAATGCTTATGTGTATCTTAAAAGATTAACAAACTTAACAACGGTGACCTGTCAAGAATTATTTGGTTAAAAAATACTTTTGGTCCCTCTACTTTCGCTAAAGTAATAATTTAGTCCATGTACTTTCAAATTGATAACAATTTAGTCCTTGAACTTTAATAGGTAACAATTTAGTCTTTGTAATTTAAAGTTTGTTACGATTTAGTCTTTATCATGAAATTTTTTGTTAAGTTTCTTATATATAGATCGATAAACTAAAGATGGACCAAATATATTTATAAACTAGAAAGACTAAATTGTTATATGATAAAATTTAACACTTAATTTTAATAAATTTTGTTACGATAGGAACTAAATTGTTTCCAATTTTAAACTATATGGACTAAACTATTACAAGTTAAAGTTTAGAGACTAAATTATTACTTTAGTAAAAGTGTATGGACTAAATCGTTACAAACTAAAATTCAAGGACTAAATTGTTACTTTAGTAAAAGTATAGAGACCAAATGTATTTTTTAACCAAATTATTTTTAATAATTTATTAGAATTCAGTTTTTAAAATATAGGAACTAACATAATTCTTAAGTTTTCTTCCAGTTAAAAAATAAAAATAAACTAGGTAGAATTTTTTTTTTTTTCATTGAACCATGTTCTTGAAACTTTTAATATATTATTGATTTCACTTGTCAGCTGTGTATTTGTTGCCATTTTAAAATTAGAGACTCATCTCAAAGGAAAATAAAATGATAAATTTCTCTTTCTTAAGAGGGACCCACCCAAAGGCTATATTGTTCTATAGAGTGAAAGAAAGCTAAAGTTGTCTATTAAATAAATATATAAGCCATGAGTTCCACATTTTAAACCTTCAGCTTCTTTTTGTTTTATTTATTCATTCTTTTTTTTTTCATTTCAGATTCATCCCTTCCCATAACAAATCCAAAAACAGCCACTATTTATTATTTTATTATTATTTTTGTTAACAAATCATTCTATTTTCATTCATGGCCAAAATTAGGAGATTCTACATTTTAACCACCTTACCAATTGACCCAAAAAAAAAAAAAAGAATTTAAGAGTGAATAGTGATGAAAAAAATTCAATAGTGTTCAAAATGTACTAAGACTGTTGAAATAGCTGCTAGCAAAGAAATGATTTTCATGATTCATTTAAAATAAGTTTTTAATTCTCCTTTCATCCTCTATTATTCTTTATATTAAGTTTGCTTTTAAGAGACCAAATTGATTTTGTTTTTATTCTAGTCAATAGATATAAAATTGCAAATAAATAGTACAGTACTATAAATGTCCATTCTCATATTATGTTTTGGGCATAAATTTACATAGAATTATAAAAGATTGAATTTAATAACTTAAGTATGGCTAAACGACATCTACTTATTTTGAGGTCATAAGTAAAAAAAGAAAAAAAAATATTCAATTCCTGTTTGGAGTAGAATTAAGTTGGATAAAGAGGGATTCCTTCTGTGTAGTTACAATATTGATTATAAAATATCCAAGTATCATTTATTTTGATTTTATGTTAATATATTATTTTTTAGAAAACGCAGAAAATTAACTCTATAGTGTAAATTTATAATGAGATAAATAGATCCTCTATTAGTTGTTGCCCTACATCATGTTTGGAAAAGATAAAATTGGATGAAAATATTATTTGGGTCCCTGTAGTTTGAGCTTTGGTTTATTTTAGTCCCTATAATTTTAACATGTTCTTTTTTATCCTTGAAATTTTTAAAACTGACCATTTTGGTCCTTATTTTCAAAATTTCAACATAAATTCTACACATAACAGATACCCTTTAATATAAAAGCATAGTTACCTTTCAAAAAAAAATATATTGAATCTAGTGTCATGTTAAAATTTTGATAAAAAAACGATATTAAAAATAAAATTAAATGACCAAAATGATCCTTCCTTAGAAGTATAAAGACCAAAACGAACATTTTGAAAGTATAAGTACTGAAATGAACCCGTCAACGGAACTAAAATGTAAATTTTAAAACTACATATAATAAAATGAAACAAAGTTGGAAGCATATGGACTTAATAATATTAATAAAATATAATTTATTTTCTCTCACTGGAGTATCCTCATACTAAAAAAAACATCAAGAACTAGGGGCTGTTGAACTCAGAAGAACTGGGGGCTATCTTTTTAATAATTGGATTAATAATAAATAAAAGAGTAGCTGTACTTAATTAGACATAGACATAGATCAATTAATTATTTAATGGTAAAAGTAAAAGTCCACATCAAACTTCAAATTGGAGAGGAGAGAGAGAGAAGGCACAACTGCCCGTCTACCAATTTGGACTTTTTTTTTTTCTCCTTGTTTTTAGGTTTAAATAAAATAGTAGAAAACTTTAATATTATTGTGTTGATTTCTCATGTGTATTATTTCGAGTTTTTTAGGTTAATTGTTAGAATATAATAATCAATTACCTTTCCAGGTATAATTTAATTCAACGTGTCATTATATAGTACACATTTATACTTATGAATCTCAAACTCTCTATTTACCTTTAAGAAAATAAATAAATAAATGCTTTGTAGTTTTAAATTACCCTATTAAAAATAAATTCAAATATAGAAATAATGTATATTATATATAATATTAAAATTAAGAAATATTAAAAAGAAATCAATTCGCAACTATTATAGATGGATAAACCACTGCTCAAAAAACAAAAATGTAATGTTTGAAAATATGACCTCCCGTATTAAAAATGAATAAATCACCACTCAATCCAAAAGTTCAAATTAATGAATTGAGTAAATTTAATTTATTTATTGATATTTAAAACCAACCATCCGTAATCTTTTTTTTTTTTTAATTTTGTAGACCCTTGTGAAAGAACCCTAATATTAAATGCTTCATTTGAAAATACATTAAATATCATTTATTTATTTTTAGAATTTTACATATTAAATAAATTTTTTAATTGGTTAAAACTACTCTTCAAAAACTTAATTAGATAAATTAATTAAAAAAAACCACTTTTAGTTTTTCATGAGAATTTGAAACACACATCTCTCCATCCTTGGAAATACTATTGTATATATGACTATATTTCAGCTTGAATGCTAGAAACTAGCTAGAGAGTTTGTTTGATCATATTATATAAAATAAATAAATTTGTTTTGGTTTAAATTTATTTTTCGTCCTGTGTTTCAAAATATTTATTTTAGTCTCTATATCCTCAATTTTTATATATTTTACTCTTTAGGACCTATTTGACTTTTATTTACAAAATCTTAATATAAATTTTATACCTAATAAAAACATTTTCATACAAAGTCAAGACTAGATGAGATTGAGATTGAAAATAATAAGATAAAATAAACTAAAGAAAGGACCAAAACAATAACTTCTTAAAAATATAAAAAAAAATTAAAATAGATGTTGGGAAAGAATATGAACTATAATAAACAAAGTTTAAGATTGCTTGAACCAAAATATAGGATTTTAAAAATTATTTCATATGAAATTTTAAATAAAATTTTTAACATTGAATCAATTAATTTAGTACCAGGAGTAAATCATAAAGTATTTAAGTATTTGGTCGAAAATATAAAATGGTTTTTTTTTGGTGAGAAAACGGCGTAGTATTGAATGGAAATGGCGTGTAAAGTCCATAATAACCCCTGGTGTAAGTGGGAAGTGGGGAGGATGATGGGTAGAAAGGAGGACTTGACTTTGACTCAAGAAACCCTTATTTTCAATTTTCATCACCGTCACACATTTTTTTATATATAAAATTTAAATTCAACACCGTCACATCTTTTAAACTAATATGATTTTGTGGTCAAGCCATTTGATTTTGATTCCACTTTTCCCTGATCTCCTTAGTCCTGCCACATTTTATAATTGAAATACATCTTAAAATTATATATGGGTTTTGAAACATACCTTTGAGATTTATCAATAAGATATGTTAGGAGCGAAAAAGTTCCTCTAAAGTGAGATTTAGGAGGTGACGTAAATTGATTCACTCGGATTAGACCATCCAACTCGATTAGGATCGAAACCTGATCGATTTGATCCATTCGAATCAATTCAAGGAGACTCCCTTTATCAATAAGAAGAGAGGCATGAGATGCGAAGTAGGGTCTACAATCCTACTTTTTGTTCTTCTCAGTCGAATCCTTTGTCTAGTTTTGACATTAGAGTGTATTGGACTTACTATCGTATCCGTGTGCATAAATGTTCGTTGGAGTTTTTATCCAAATTCTACATCAACAAGACACATATACTAATTACGTGTCCAAAAATGTATGATTTTATTAAATTACAGCTAGCAAAAAATTACTCAATAATTGAAAATCCTGATGGGAGAAAGTCAAAGTAAAAGAAAAACGAAGTAACATGTGTTTGTTAGATTAGCAATGTGGAAAATGTACCAAACACAAGAACTCCCCTTGAGACTAAAAGTTTGGAGAAATGGACCAAATTCAATTAATCATTTATTTCGCCCACAATTTTTACTTGAAAATTAAGTCCATTGAACCCGTTTTGCCACATTCATTTTTCCACCGTGTTCCCACTCACAAAATTAAAATTCCTCTATTTTTTCCTTGTTTGGAAAGAAAGTCCAATCACGTCCCAATGCTTGACGTTTTAGTTTCATGTCTTGTGATTTTACGAAAAATATCAAAACAAAAGTAAATTATTGCGACCTCCTTAAAAACATCAGACTCACATAAAATATTGCGTATATTTATTAGATTTCAATTTTATTTTAGTCCTGCCTCAACTTTAAAAAATAACCGCTTTAATTTGTAACATATTCTATAGTCAATATATATAAAATCTCTCATCGAATATGTGAATTAACAAACTGACACGAACATGCATTCAAGTCACATGAATCAGTTGAAGCTGTATTTGATTGACGAATATTAGGTGACAGAATAATATAGGTATAGGACCAAAACGATTATATTTTGAAAGAGATGAATAAATAAAGTTACTTTTTGAAAAAATTAGACACTAAAATTGAATAAACTTCAAAATTTTAAGAGACTGAAGTAGGACTTAAACTATTGTTTAAATTACCGGAACTAGTTTAATTTAAGAGTTAAAAATGGGTTAAATTTATTTAGAGGCATTTATTATAAAATAAATATGTATTGTAATTTTGATAATTTCCAAAAGAACATAATCTGAAAAGACTAAACTTATATTCAAAAGTAATGAAAAAAAACACACTTATGTTATATATGAAGAAAACAAAAGTTTATAACATTTTAAACATCACATTAAATTTATGTTATGGAGTTATATTTATAATTTATTAATAAAAATTGTAATGGGTGTCTAAAGTATTTATCATATTTAAAAATTTAGTAACAACTTTTTCAGTTTTGTAAATCGTAAATTTTGTAAAATATTTTAACTCTAATGTCCTGTTGTTTGGAGATAATCATTTCGTTTTAGTTTTTGAATTTTTTGGTTTTTAACTTTTTGAAAACAGGTTCTTTGAATTCAATTTCTTCTTTGTTTGTTTTCCGAAAACCACTTTACAAACGGAAAAAAATAATTTTCAAAAATAGATTTATGTTTTTTAAAATCCTAATTTTTTCTTTTAATACTCTTTTTTTTTCTTTCTCATATTTATCTCTAAAAAATTCATTTCTCGCTATAAAATTTTTCCTTTCTAAACTTCTTTTTACAAAATTTATTTTTCTCTCTCTAAAATGGTCGTATTTTGAATATTTATTATTATTTGTTTCTCTCCTCAAATTTTTCATCTTTTTTTATTTTTTATTTTTTTTCTAATAGGTAAATTTCATTTCTCTCTAAAAATTTAATATTTTTTGACATTTTTTCTCAATCTTTTATAACTTTTCTTTCTCTTTCTAATTTATTTTTTTCCTCTGAAAATTTTATCATTTTTCTCGTTCAATTTTCTTTTACGGTAACTTTCATTTATCTCTATATTTATTTATCGCTTAATTTTGAAGTTCTTACGATTGAGTTACTGGAAGGTGCATATTGTTAGCTTAGCTAATAACCATCAAATGTTTTAAGCCTTTTCTTAACCATACTTCTATGGTCTCAGGATCTCTCTGATTTGAAATGTGGTATTGGTTCATTTATATATCCCTCTTCCCTACTCGGACGTCACGAGAATGGGGAGAGTATCTCACTTGTACTCACATCATTTCAATTTCTACTCTATATAGAAGTTTCTCTCTCTAACATGTATTTTCAATTTTCTAACTTTTAAAAAATAGAAAACTAAAAATATAAAACCAAAACTTAAAAATTAAAAACCCAAAACCAAAAACTAAAATGATTATCGCTTGTAGTTCTTTCGATCTGGAAGTTACAACTTTTACAAATTCTTTCCTTTTTTCTGCTATTTTGCAAGCGCCTCTTTTATCTTTTGAAATTCTCAAAGGGAAACAAAAGTAGTCTACGTGGAAAGAACTGATTGGGTCAAATTCGAACTGAGTCGCCATTTGCCAAGGGGGTAGTTATTGGAGCTCAAATAGAATTAAGAGTGAGACAAATTCTTAAAAAAATAATAATAATAAATAAATAAATATAATGGAGGGGCTTGAGCGTAAATTCAACGTTGGCTGGAAGCGGAGAGTTTTTTTTTTTTTTTTTTGATTAAATAGTAAATAAGATAATGATTTTGTAAAGAAAAGGGGGAAGTGCCAAACAAGACCCAACAGTGAAACACGTGGATTGACTTGACGGGACCCAGCAGATTTTCGTTTTCCCAAATTACATTTATTTTAATTAAATACCAGTCAAAACGAAGCTTCACAAAATGACGTCATGCATGAGATAACTATTGTAGCACAAAAAAAAAAAAGTCTTGCACGTTTTGAATGAGAATATTCGTCAATGTCCACGTCACATCATACATGTTTACCCCAATTGGATTAATTCTATACCACGTCATCTTACTATTTCTTTTTTCTTTTAAATTCAAAGTACATTGGTATTAGTTTAAATTTAGGAAAATATTTTAATCCCAACGGGTAAGATGTATCTCTGTACCAATGACCATTAATATTTGACAATTAATTATTTTAAAAAGATTTTTTTTACCTATCTTGGATGGTAAAATAATATTTTATGGTGTTCAACACAAAATAAGTCCTTACCAATAAAAACCCAAATATTTTCCTTAAAATGTTATGGTTTTGTTGTGATCTAATGACAAAAATCGCTTAGCATGTATTAAAAAGTATGTCTGAGAACGCGTCTAACCGATACTTTCCTTAAAATATTTATACATGTATTAATATTACCCTAGGTTAGGAATTAGTAATTCCTATGGTATATCATAATTAGTTAAAATATTATATAATCAACCATAATACTTAGACACTAACCTATTTATATTTTCCTTTGAAAAAAAAAGGCCACCATATGTGAGAGAGACCATTAGAGCATATAAAAAATATTTTTAAGTGACCTATGTAAAATAGAGCGAAAAAAAAATGACAAGAATTTGAACTCGAAATTTTTTTCAAATACAATAAATAAATGGGTGGAGATTTGAACTTACTGTACACACATGAGACATCTATGTATATTAAATAAATAAATTATAAATAATATTAGAAAAAATAAAGTCTGACCATGAATATTTTCATATGTACTCAATTGTTATACACTTCAAGTTCAATGAATCAAACATAATTATCGCTTGAAATCTATTTTTTCTTTTTTCTTCTTTTTTTTTTTTGAAAATCGCCTGAAATCTATTTAGTCATTGTTCAACCCTTTTAATTTTCGTTCAAGGCACCAACAATTATTACATTAAAAATGTTTTAATTATGTTGCAAAAAAAGAGAAAGACATCTCAACTCAGATTCAAGCATCCATCAAATTGTCCCAACCCCATAAATAGCCTTGTTATTATTATTATTTAATATGTTATATCGAACAAAAAATAAGTATAAAATAATAAATTTTAAAAACTTTGAGCACGGGATAAAGCATTTAAATATAGAAATTGCAATAAATGGGTATGGAAATGTCAATAGGTATTTCTAAGTTTCTTAGATATTAAAAGAATGACCAACGTGAATATAGTTCAATGGTAATAAGTGTCTATCTCTAATGAAGAGGTAATGAGTTCGAACCTCCCACCTTTACTTGTTATACTAAAAAAAGATACTAGAAGAATGAAAATGATAAAAATTACTCATATTCTATACTCATGACAAAAATCCATCAAAGATTATTCAACTGCGAGAAAAATCCATCAAATAGAATTGAATTAGCAATTGACAACTAATTCGGAATCTTTCATCTTTAGTTAAATCAGTGTATTTGTTCCAGACAAAAGGAGGGTCATCGTCGAGATCAACTCAGACCACCAAATAAAGAAAAATAAGCATCATTTCTATACGTTTGCCTCGGTGATATCTTTATCACTCCATTCCAAAATATATTCCAAGTTCATGTAATTGTTGACTTTTATTCCCTCCACACACACACACACACACACAACTTTGTGGGGAGAGAGATTTTGACATAAAACTTAAAGATGTATTTTGTTATTTAAAATTTCATCTTCTTTATTAGAACCATATTGGTTTTGTCTTAAACAAACAAAGGAGAGATCCATGTTTTGGAGTCAAAGTCATTCTAAAACACATTCAATTCCGTAGGTTATTTGGATTATCAAAACTCTTCCATTTCTCAAAAATTGAAAGTCAAGATCTTAGGCGAAAAAGGAACAGCACTTTCTGTCCTCTCTCTGTCTCTATTATTTTATTTATTTATTGTCTTTGTTTGAAACGTTTGGTAATTGAATTCTACTTGGGGTAGCAAAGGCAGCAGGTGGATCTAATCCTTCTTTTTGATCTTCTACACAAAAAGGTAGATTTGGGTTGCTCCTGGGGAGTGATCAAGAAGAAGATTCGATAAACCGACCAACTCGATTGAAATTGACTAAATCAATATTAGTTGGTGATACGTCGATTTGGCTTAACTATTCGTTGGATCAGAGGTAGGAATTGTGTCGTTTGTAAAACTGAAATGTTGATCTATCAATAAAGCTAATAAAAAAAATACACTAAAAAAGTAATTGAAATGATGGTATAAATGTGTACACAAGGTTTTTTTTAATAAAGAATTTAAACATGTATTAACGAAACTCAAAGACATGAGAGCTTCGTCTTGAATCCCTAAAATCATATTTCGGTCTCCATTCCTTTCCTTACACAATTTTGCTTTTGATTTCACCCAAAAGGTCTCGTATCAATGAAGATAATTGTCCTATTTTATATACCAATGATCATTTCCTCTCCTAACCAATGTGAGACTTTATTTGCAATCACCTACAAATCCAACATCTGTCTCGACACTCAAATTTGACGATAAATATTGTTATAATAGTTTTAATAAACAAAGTAAATTTTCTGCCAACATGAACTTAACTCAGTGATCAAGTCATCAAACTCCTTCCCTCGTGGTTGGAGGTTAACCAAAAAAAAAAGGAAAAAATTAATTTCCCTCTCGCTCTCGCCACAATGCATGACACAATAGCCTCAACTGAGAAGCTAAGCATTCTTGCGAATTACACTCAAAATGGATCGATTGGAAAGGAAAAAAAGTATTCTTCTCTCAATTTCAATTAAATCTTGAACCAATTATATCGTGTATTTCAATGGATACTATTAATTAGGTTTTTTTTAACCAAAACATTAATAATATATTTTTGGTCTTGCACTTTGACATCGTAGACCTCTTTCATTAATAAAAATGAAAAGTATAGTTAGCTTTACCATTTCAGAAATATGATAAAGATATTAATAAGAAATCTTGGTAACAACAAAAACTCATATAAATTATTTAAATTAATTAATAAGTATTTTACATCTATCTTAAATTCCTTATTGATTGATTATTTGTATTCATATATTTTTATATTTCATTAAATAGTTTTATACTATCATAAATTTTACTCTCTTAAAGTCTAAACATAACTTTGAAAATCAAACAAATTAAACATTAACATCATTTAGTCATTCTACTATTTCGCGACATTATTAAAAAATTGTATTTAGTCATTCTACTATTTGACGATATTCTTTTCACTTGATCTTAAAGGAAAGACATAAAACAAAATATGTACAGTTCATTGTATTATGTTATGTCCTGTCTCAAGAAATTAGAATAGAATCATTGAATTTCTTTTTCGTACCAAAATTCAATGTACCAAGACTTTATCCCAACCTAAGTTGATGAAATGTAAATAGTTGAGATTGAAATTTAACCTTAATAGATGCATGAAGGATATAAAAATAATAAAATAAAAAAAGTTAACATGAAAGAAGATGTGAGAGAGAGATCAGTAAATAGTGAAGACAACAAAAAGTTCTCCAAAAAAACAAAAAAAAATAGTTGTACAAATCCGACAAGGATACAGAAAAGTCAAAATAGAAGGGAGGCGGAGACCCACGTAAACAACATTGATTTCGACAGGACGGCGTCGTACCGTTCCAAAGTCTTGGCGATGGCCTTGACCGTGACCAAAAAAGAAAAAAAAAAGGAAAAGGAAAAGAAAAATTATTATTATATATTAAATAATATTAGATTACAATTATATACTATTTAAATAATTTGCGTAATATTTTAATAGTAGGTGGTGGTCCAATGAATTTGCACTTGTTTTCAGCCTTTGTTCTCATTCATGAATAAATGGAAACTAACTGGCTTTTGCTGGATTTTTCTTTCTTCTTTTTTTTTTTTTTTGCCAAAAAGAAAAAAGAGAGAGACTTTTGAATTCCAATGGTATGGGGTCTGTCTAGTTAGCTATTCAAGTTGGCCAATGGTTAATGGCTAAAGCCACTTGGGTGAGAATTAGTTTTCTATTGGTGGGTCTTTCCTTCTCAATTCTAAATTTGTTCTCATATGAGTTTGGAGACTTGTCCTACAAACTTTTTTTTTTTAATTTATATTTTAACTTGTGATTTGAATTATTTTAGCCAAACAAGCTCGATTAATTGTAAATATGGACTAACGTTGTCATTTTGAATTTGTAAATATAGTAAAAAAGAAAATCTAAATTTATTCACGGAAAAGGATTGAAATGGTCTTGAAACTGGTTGTAGTTTGTTCCCCTCCTCATGATGTTTCAATCCTAGAATATGTATGTTAATGATATATGGGGATTAAGAATTTTATGTAAAAATGTATAAATAAGCATGCAAAAAATATTTTAAAAATTTTTATACTTGCAAAATAATCGGAATCTGGATTTGGCCCTAACCGCCCCGATCGCACCACCGTCTAGATTTGAGCTACTTAGAAGAGCGTAGACTATCCCTACGGACCAATACGAGTTCTTCCAGGATGCTTTGTCTTCACTCACATACTTCCAAGTAAAGCAACTAGAAGGTCACCTATCCGAAGATTGTTCCAAGTCAAACATGCTTAACTTTAGAGTTCTTGCGCTTGAGTTATCGAAAAGGAAGGTGCACTTTGTTAGTATAGGTGGTAACTATCAATTATTTTAAGCCTTAAACATTCTTCCATGATATCAGGATCCCTCTTATTTGGATGTGGTATTAATTCATTCATGTACCTCTCCTTTCTACTCGAGTGTCACAACACATGAGAGCCAAGGATTGTCGCGTGTGAAGTCCTTTCCACTCAATCAAGTCACCTCATGTGATACTAAGTGACTTGACCATATATTGCCTACATAGTGTTTGGTCGAATTAACATCTTAGATAAAGAGATATTATATTATACCTTTCAAACCTCCTACTTTTCTCATTTTTATCTTTATTGATCTCTACCTAAATTCAATTGCCTTTAGTTTCATTATCCTATGTGCTAATTTGACCGATGATATCGACAAGGCATCATATCATATATGTGTGTTGCCGATGTATGATTTCTAACCAAGGTTAAATGTAAGCAAGTGATTCGAAATGGATTATGATTTGGGTTGACGGGTTAACCTACAAACAAAATCTTGTACCGATGTGACGCGTACCCTCTAAAACTTAAGTTAGTACTTAATTCGTGTTGGTCATCCCAAGTCCAAGCTGGTGTTGAAGTTGAATTTATTATATATATATATATTTGTTTGGAATATTAATGAATAAAATTTTAACTCTTTTTAAGTTATTCTTAAAAAAAGACAAAACAAAAAACAAAAAAACTCTCTTTTCAGGTAAGTTATAAAATCTTCATTAATATTTGCATTAATAATATATATATTTTATTTTTGGAGTATAACGCCTAGAATTGTATGGGTAAGGACTAAGAGAATTATTTAACACACAACTAAACTCCTCAAAATCAATGGTGAAAATTAATGATATCTACCCAAACATCAAAACAAATTTTAACAAATTTAAACTATTAAAGAAAAAAATCACTTTTGAAAATGTTTGAACATAAAAATCAAGTTTTAGGTAATCTAAAAAGCCAAAAATTCAAAGTTGATTGAATTAGGATGGAAAATTAGTTGGTTAATTATTTACAACTCTAAAATCACATTTGACTTCATAGTGGAAAATAGCCTAATTAAATAAAATTTTCCATATTTTCCCTTTTGGGGTCAAACTTAACCTTAATGGACAATCATTGAAGATAAAAATGATTTTGATGATAATAACTGTTAAATAAACTGATTATTTAATTTGAAAGAGGATCGTTATATTCATAAATTTTTTCATATCAAAGTGATCTTAAGGATGCAACAACAAAGAAATAAATGTGGTAAAGGTATATTGTTCCAAAAAAGAATAATGGATAAAGAGAAAACCATTAATATAGCAGAACAAAAAAAAACTTATTTAGAGGAAAAATTTTATATAGTTTCGTTCGAGGAGAGATTACTAAGAGTTTGAAATGAAAATCTCACTGCCAATAAGAAGAAGAAAAAATGGGTAAAATCTCACCCGCCACGTAGTCACACCACATGTCGAGTTATGGAGAAGGTAGATCCATCTATGAGATATACGTCATCGAGTGTCTTCCACGCAAAAAAATGAGAACTAAAGGTACCGCTAACTTCTAACCCACAAGATCTCTTACTCTCCTATAATATAAAATAAATATATGTATTTTTAAATGTAGTAGCTAGAATCATGATTCTAAATATCTATCGACACGTCGACGTTTCTATCGACATGTCTATGTTTTCATGGGTTCGACATCGATATGAGTGGTAAATCGACATTTCCATCATAGTATAAAAAAATCGACAAAATATGAAAAATATCAACAAAATGTCACTAATATATACATAATATTAATATTAATTATTTTTTAACTTATTTAAAAATATGAAAATGTTTATATAATAATTTAAATACTTTTTACAATTTTTTAATTTCGATAACTTTAACATAAATATTCACCGACATCAACATTTTATCGATAATTCAATGAAATTGAAACCTCGACATTTTCATCGACATTGACATTTAAAACCTTGAATAGAATGTTTAAAATTTTACAAAAATCATAACTTAAATTAAAGTCGAACTCAAATATAATCTAAAATACATCAGGAACATCAAACTTATGCTATATTTGAACAATAAAGGAAAAGTTATGATATATTTTTTAAATACATATTAAATTGGTAGAATGTAATGTAATATATATTGTTTAAAAATAATGTTATTATGTTGAAAACTTGAAATTGAAAATGCAAAATAGTAATAAAAAAATATTGAAGCCACGTGCGGAAAAGTTTTTGGTCAATAATCAGTGACCGACGCGTGTGAACACGCGATAGCCGAAATTGGAACAGTTAGTCATAAATTATTATCAGTATCAGCCGGAGCTTATAGTCTCAGATTGCCAATTTCTTTTTCTTTTTCTTTTTTTTTTTATATTTTTTTCCTTTTTCTTTCTTTTTTTGATTCAACACGTTCACTTCCGATCTAATCAACAAGAACATCTCTCTCTCACATACATGCTGAAAGACGACCAAAATAAAGAAGAAATAATTTACATAAAAACTCTCTCCACAATCGTCTAGAGGAGTGTTACGATTAAGAATTACATTATAAATAAAAGCTGCAAATAATATGTATGCACGTACATAAAAATTCTTAAACTAAAAAGAGTGCGTTGTATGAGTTGGACAATCATATCTTTGAAAATTTTATTAATAAAAATGTGAGAAAACTCGAAATAATTTACAAAAGGTCATTGGTTCGAATATCCAACTCCATATTTCAAATTATATATAAATATATATGATTTCTAACACTCATGTATTTCGATTTAAGTGTGATTTTCCTCTGGCCTCCAACTAATATTATGATTCACTTGTTTGCTAAGTTATTTATCTACGGACAATACCATTCACTTCCAATTGGGTAAAAAAATTATGAATGAAGTTAAGGGTTGAATTAGTACTATACAATGAATATTGCTATTAACATGAATCGTCAATTTCTTTTATTGTAAGACTGCATCATATACGAATTAAGTTTCTACTACTTTTTCTTTTTTGAGAATAAAAATCTTTTACTTTTTTTTCTTTAACAAAAGTCGATTATTGCGTTTCTATTCTTACCCCTAGCCAATATTTGTTCCATGAATTTATTATATATATATATATTTATTTATTTATTGTGGTCTATCACTTATCTACTTATCTATTTATGTAGGAATATAAGAATAGAAAAAGTGAGTTGGTTTGAGAATTCAAATTTATTTTATATGTCAAATCTTATTGTACTTTGACCGTATGCTAACCAAAGTATTACCATATTGACCATATTTTACCCAAATAAATTATAAGTATTTATTTTAAAAATTGTCTAGTTATAACTTATATTCTTTCGATGTTTTTTTTTTAAGTACATATTCTTTCTATGTTTAACTAGAGATATAACTTGAAGTAATTCATAATTATCAACGGATTAAGTTGATAATTATAATTAAGTGATGTCTTATGACATCATGTAATGGAAAGGAGAATTTTTGTCAAAAATTTACAGAGGTGGGACAAAATTGTGGAAAGTAACTGTTGAAAGAACAATCGTAAGAAAGGCCCAATGTTCGATAAGTAGCAAAAAGGGTATGGAATCTGGCCCATAGGCTCAATGATTGAGAGAGGCCGATCATAAAACCGGCCCATTCTGAAAGGTCTTTGGTTGGTCATTAGGCCCACCAAAGGAAAGACAGGCCCATATCTTCGGCTGTTTCTGCCTTAGATTTCTGTCATTCATTCTGAAAAGCTTTTCTTTAAACATTTAAAATCATTTGTTTAGAAATGCTTTTAAAAAAATAGTTTTAATAAGGTGACAAGAGCTTCTTAATGTATTATAATGAGGGTAAATATCCTTTTGATCTGCGAAATTTGTGAACATAACTCAACTTGTTAAAAAATATCTAAGTATTTTTTTTTTATTAAGTTCAAGCTTTAAATCTACATCATATTTGTTGTACTGAAATTCTTTTCTTGTTCGAATGCTTTAGTCTCTCGTCTCTCTTAGCTTTAAATTTACTTGTAGTATGCATATCCCACTGTCCATCCATCTTTCGTGCTCGACTTCCATCTCTCTCCGTATCCCTCATTTATGATGTCTCTCCCCACATATATCCACATGAGCCATGGGGTAAATTGTTTTATGAAATTTTAGATATTATTTGTTGTGTGATAAGAAATAGATTATTATAAATACTAGGAAAATCTAAAAGTTTTGCAACTTGGTAACTCAACCCAACCTAATAATTTTAAGATTAAGTTGGCCACTTGATTCGGTTCCATCAGGTAGGAGAATGGATCAAATTGGTCTAAAAAAAATCTCATAACTCGACCCAACTCAATTTTTTTCCGCCCCAAATCCCTCCAACCATCAACTTCTTTTAGCTCTCTCTTCGCCTTCTTGCCATTAGAGGGTAGGAAGGAGAAATTTTTTTGGTAAGAAATTAAAGATGTGAATTCTTATCCATGTAGTAATATCGTTTTCGATCCATTTAATTTGAATTGACATTTTCTGCATCATAATTATCATCATAGTTATTGTGAAAATACACCTATAGCCTTTGGATATATATATATTTTTTTAATAGGACTTGTTTGGTTGGCAATCCAATTATGTTTCTTGTTTTTAGATTGAATCAAATGGATTACGGTTGGATAGGTTTGACAAATTTGTTTTTTAAAACTGTTTGGGATTGTATGATCCAAATAGTGGAAATCCTTATAAAACATTTTTCAGTATTTTCAGATTTAGAATTTGAAATTTTAAGATAAGGGATAAAAACTTTGACTAATGTATTAGTTCATGTTCTAAACTCATTTTATTTTTGTTAATATTAAAACATATAAAATATAATATATTATAAATTATAGAAAGTTGTAAAATAATAATTATACAAAATTCATAACAAAAATGTTAATAAATTAATATTTTAGATTAAACTAAATATTTGGTAATTACTACTCATTTATAAATATATTGCTAAAAATACCTTTAACAATTTTTTAAATTGAGATTCAATTATCAAACTGCTGACAAACAAAAATCTAAGGATACTAAAAGAACACTCTATTTTTTTTAATATCTCGTTTTCAAGTTTCTGTTATATGATTATCAACCAAACGTCCGTAATAAACTACTTATCAATTATTTCTTCAAGATTATATTTTCTTTTGGTTTTTAATAAAACGTATTTCAAACTGTAATCAGACACAAATAGAAGTTAATATGATTGAAGGTACTTCGAATATTCCTTAAAAAAAAGTATTTAATCAGTTGATAAGTACACTAACTTTAGTTAAATTCTATATCTGCCTTTGGCTTTTTGTCAAATCCATTAACAAGTTTTTTAATCTATTTTTGTTTTATTATATAAATATCTGATAGTGCTTTAAAATAGCTAATGACACGTTACTATGAATATGATTACCTTTAATGTATTATCTATTAACATTAAAACATTAGATCAAATCAAACTTCTTTTCCTTCTTTTGGAGCTAAAAGCTAGGGTTAAGAAGTGAACTAATAAAAATTTTGAAAAAAACAACCATGATTTTGATATAGAATGGAAATCCAGTGACTTCAAGCTACACCAGTTTGGCCGAATACAATTGGTGCAAAAATGGTGTTAATAAAAAAATAATAATAATATCTTATTCGGATTTTTTATATTTATTCGCGTTCTCGCCTCCACAATTGAAAATATTTTATTTTGATTCTGAAACTTTGGGTAAATATTTGTTTCAATCTTGAATTTGAACAGTAAATTTGATAGAAATCATTTATAATGTTAACTATGAAAGTAGTTTTTTGAAAATTCTTAGAACACTAAAAAACGATACTTAAAATACTTTAGGAAACGTATTTAATTAGTGATTTTTTAAAATGTGCGGATAAAAAGAAGTGTTTCACTTAAAAATATGCTTTGACGATCAAGATGACTAGTGGTTTTTTTTAATACAACATATAGAGATGAAAATGGAGATAAATGTCTTAACCAATCGAAGTTAGACTCATGTTGGCCAAAATGCTTAGGTTGATCATGACGATGTATTTGATTTTTTTTTTTTTTTGTGGAGAATATAACATTATAATTAAGGTTTGGAGATTTAAATATTGTTATAGCTCAAACAATTGTAAAGGTCAAGATTAAACTTTTAATCTCAAGGGATGCAATAGGTATCTTTTATCCCACTAATTAGCATAGAAATTCAAAATATTGACGTTTAGACTAAACCCTAACCCAATAGCTATTCTCAAGTTTTTTCTTTTTCTTTTTAGAACTCAACAATAATGTGAGATTTGAACCTTATTGGTAGGACAAATGCAAATTAAACTAAATAAACTATGCTCAAATTGAAAATCTGAATATTCTTCGAAAAGTTTCGTGATAATTTGAGCGTGATCAAGGCATATTAATAATATCTTTGGACCCACAAATGCTTGATGTGTCAAGCATCTACGGGAAGAAATATTCTAAATTATTCAAATATGAAAAACGTAGATATTTCTATGTGCTGATTACGATAGCCCACTGCTTCCGGAATCCCCCAAAAAAACAAAAGCCAAAAACTTAACCGTGTTCTTCAATGGTTGGAGCACAGTGCCCTACTCTTTCATATCTCCTCCAATTTTATCGTTTTCATCATCCAATCGCCTAATTTCTCCCACCAATCCACTACCCCTGATTCTCGCCCACAGTTCACTCGCGCAGCCATTTTCCCATCCCCCAATCAATTTCCCCATCACTTTTATCTTCATTTCCCGCCGATAATGCTCTGTTTTCGACTCCAAATCAGTTCCCCACTCTATTTTCTCATCAATCCACACCTTTTCCCGGGAAAATGTTACGTTTTCTCATCTGGGTCATGCCGATTTCTCCTCTATCTCCATCGTCGCTGGGCCTGAATTGAAACCCAAATTTGAAACTCTTTTCTTTCACTTCGTTGAAGATAAAGAGATGGCGGGTGAGGCGGCGCCGTCGAGAAATGTTCTGTTTGGGAAATACGAAATGGGGCGGCTATTAGGGAAAGGGACCTTTGCTAAGGTCTATTATGGAAGAAACTTGGTGACCCACGAGAGCGTCGCAATTAAAGTGATCCTCAAGGAGAGGGTGAAGAAAGAGGGGCTTCTGGATCAAATCCAGCGAGAAATCTCCGTCATGGGCCTGGTTCGTCACCCCCACATCGTGGAATTAAAAGAAGTAATGGCGACGAAATCAAAGGTTTACTTTGTGATGGAGTACGTTAGTGGCGGCGAACTGTTTGTGAAATTGTCTAAACAAGGAAAACTGACGGAGGACGCAGCCAGAAAGTACTTTCGGCAGCTCGTCTCCGCCGTCGACTTCTGCCACAGCCGCGGCGTCTCGCACCGGGACTTGAAGCCGGAGAATCTCCTTCTCGACGTGAATGGGAATTTGAAGGTCTCCGATTTTGGCCTCTCCGCCCTGCCGGAGCAGCTCCGAGTCGATGGTTTGCTCCACACGCGGTGCGGGACGCCGGCATATGTGGCGCCTGAGGTGCTCCGAAAGCGCGGATACGACGGCGCCAAGGTAGATATCTGGTCTTGTGGGGTGATCCTGTATGTTTTGCTTGCTGGGGCTCTGCCATTTCGAGCTGATAATGTGATGAAGCTGTATAGGAAGATTTTCAAGGCCGACTTCGAGTTTCCCCCATGGTTTTCTTCGGAATCCATGGAAATGATCTCCAAGTTTCTTGTTGTTGATCCAGAGAATAGAGTTTCAATGCCAGAGATAATGCAAAGTCCTTGGTTTCGAAACGGCTTCTCAAAGCCAATTTCATTCAGTGAGAAAGATGAATTCAACAATGAAATCTCTGAACTGGGGAACCCCAAGTTATCTTCTCCTCCATTTTACAATGCCTTTGAGTTCATTTCCACAATGTCCTCTGGTTTTGATTTGTCAAGCTTGTTTGAGAGCAAGAAGAAATCAGGGTCCATTTTCACTTCAAAGTGCTCTGCCTCGGCCATTGTAGCCAAGCTTCAGTCTCTGGCTCAGAAGGTGAATTTCAAGGCCACTAATCTGAAGGAGTGCAAGGTGAGGCTGCAGGCGAAGGAGGAGGGGAGGAAAGGGAAGCTGACAGTCACAGCGGAGGTTTTCGAGGTGGCACCGGAGCTGGCAGTGGTCGAGTTCTCGAAGTCGGCCGGGGACACTCTGGAGTACAACAAGTTCTGTGAGAAGGATGTGAGGCCTGCACTGAAAGACATAGTTTGGAGCTGGCAAGGGGAGAGTGAGGGCCTCTAATGGTTGATTTGGAATCTCTGAAAAATGAGCATTGAAGAAGAAGCCATTCTCGTGATGGATGTAGATAAGTTTTTGTGTGAAGTTTGTTTTTAGTTCACAAATCTAAGGGTAAGAGATCTCATTTTCAACTTCGAGAAAGGTAATAGATACTTTATCTATTTAGCTATGTTTGAATCAACTAAAATCTGTCAGTGTTTTCGGATATGAATGGTTTAGTTAGATTAGAAGCTAGTTGGAGTTGATAGCTATGTGTTTGAAATTGGTCAACTTTGTAAATACTTGAAAGGATTTGCTTGTAAAATACCTGGACTTTGTGAGAGAGTAATTGGTTTAGTAGTTTTGACCAGTCTCATGATGTGGGCTTTGACAATTTGTACCTTCTCTAATGCTTTTGGGACTTGTGTATAAATTTTTGTGACATGTAATGGTTAGAAAGAATGCATTTCCTATCAAAGATTGTTTCACTCCTGGTTTTACTGACTCTAGGTTTATGAAGTTTGAAGTTAAAAGAAGTTTAAGTTCATATGGTTTATGTTCAGAGGGTAGAAATGAATGAGTTAGAAAAGTTGTAACTTTCTTTTGGTTTATTACTTTATAATTGATAAAGTCAGTACTTAGTATAAAAGGTCAGTTTCATAAGTCTGAATTCATGTGGCTTGTGAGATTAACAAATTTATAGTATGGGACAAACAAATTCACATATGACATATAAACTAGGCTTCTTAACTTCAGGACACAAATTTAACCTGTGAACCAAACACCTTCTTCGTAAGAAATTTATTCAAGTAGTCTCATAAAATTTAGTACAAGGATTGGCTAATGGTAGTCTAATGTTAGTGATGAGCATGATTTAAGTGGTTAGACATAGACATCTCTCCATTATAAGTAATAAGTTAAAACTGCCACCTCTTCATTTGCGATGTAATATGGAGAAAAAAGTAACCTACAAATTTGTTGGGAGAAAAAAAATGGGGAGCCTATACTATTGCACGTTACATCATAGTAGCATGATGAAATGAATGGGAACCCAATTGGGTCATGGGGTTCCTGTGTACTTGACATCTTTCTTGAACCGAAAATCATATTTCAGCTAACCAAACCTCCTCCGTCTTCAAAACCCAACAAAGGGTGGTACATAAACATTCATACATTGTTGATTACCAGTTTAGTCATAAGTTTAAACTCGCCCTCTTTGAACGAACCTTAAAAGAGGAATAGATTTTCAGCACTCGAATTAATGCGGGCCAGTTAATGGAGACACGTGTCACTTTGGTCTTACTTGGAAGCACTATTCTAAGGTCAAAATACATCAGCTAGTGGAGCTGTGGAGGGATTGGTATTAGTCTGCCTATTTTCTGTCCATTGAAGATGACTCAACTCCTCTGAACCATCTGAAGTGCTGCTGTGACTTGGGCCTGGGCCCAGATACTGTAATTATGGGTTTCGTTCCTTTTGTTGGATGGGCCCTGCTGTTGGGCTAAAGCAATGGATGCTGAAAATTCAATTTTTTTTTTAGTAAAGCTGAAAATTCATTAGAATAATAAAATAATTGAATAGTATTCGATTCATTGTCAAGTATCTTTAGTATGAATATGCCGACTGAATAGATAAAAGAAAGTAATATTAAGATAGGGTTAGTAGTATAAATCACCTTATTAAAGTGTAAAAATTTACGAAACTTCAAGAACAGTTAAGTTGAAATTTGACTGACATTGGACATACTAGATATTTAGTTGGATTAATATCAAATATACTGCTCAATTAGTGATTTAATTAAAGTCAATCTAATGTATTTGATTACTATATTAGTTCAAATTAACCATAAAATTTTAAATTATTGATAAAAGGGTCATATTTTTAAAATCCAATAAGAAAACAATCCGATCAATATTTATAATTCTCATTGATGAAAGTAAATATGATATACTAATGTTATCTTAATTGTTCTCATGATAAGAAAAAAAGGAAAAAAATAATGATAAGCATCAAAATAACAATAATAATTAAACAAACCTAACGCGTGGACCTGTAAATTTTTTTCCAAGCATAAATTTAAAAAATAAAATATAAATTATCATCAAATAGATGATGTTAAAAAAAAAAAATAATAATAATAATAATACAACAAAAATATCACTTGTGAAAGCACAAGTATTGAATTTTTGTCCCCTCTCTCATAATCTAAACCTAATGCGTAGAAAATGAGCAACGCAAGTATGACTTGACATTAATTTGACTATTTCTCTCCAAACATATACAAAAACACTAAATAAATAATTAAAAAAAAGATATTACCTAATTATTTTCTCCTTGGCTGCTATCATAGAAAGAATATTCTCAATTTTCAGCTTATCATAAAACAATACCGCTATTCTAATTTTTTTATACTTTTAATAATAATGATATATAATCAAATCATAAAGAAGGTAAAAAAAAATTATGCAAACATTTGAAAATTTAGTTGAATTATTATAACATTATTTCTTACAAGTGAATATAGGATAAAGATCACTAATTGGAAACATCTCAATCATAAATGTTGGAGCATCTCTGTTACATACTTCAATATAGTCGTTTGTGATCAAAGATGAACTATATGATTGTATATATGCCAAGTTCTTATCATCAGACAAGGTAAATTTCAACAAAGTAGGTCGATATTCTTCTTGTCTAAGTGAAACAAACACTCGAATAATGCTTGTTTAGCAACCCTTTCAACTTAGAAAAGCTATATTCATTTAGCCTAGACACACTAAATAGGTTTATCAAACTTCTATTCAAGCAATTTATTTCGGTAAATAAGTCGAGTCTCTATCTATACTACTCAAACAATCTTATAAGCATACCATAACTTTTATCATCAATTCTCGATTGAATTGTGTGTTTCTTTCTCACCAAAATTATACATTATATTACTTGTATATATAATATGTTCGATTAAATATATTCTATAAACAAATTAAATTTATCCTAACCTATAAGATAGTATTTTTTCTCAAATTAGTAAATAAAATTAGGATCAATCATTCAAAGAATAATCACAAAATTTTAATCTGCTCCATTTTTCAATCATAGTGGCAATGACAACCAACAGAAAGAAGAAGAGAAAAAAAAATATATAAATAAAAAGGGATCCTCAGAACTGCAACATCAGCCGTCCGTTTCCGAATCATCGAATCAAATAACGATAGCTTTTTTTATTTGGAATTTTCGATTTTTGTAAAAATATCATAGTGGGACCCGCAGAAAGTAGAGGAAAAAATCTGTCAACGTCGTAACTTGACTTATTTGCCAGTTTTGTCTATTTGTTTTTTTCTTTTGGGGTGGGGCCCACAGTGGGAGGAGCTTTTGGTGACGTGGCAGCACGTGGGAGGGAGGAGGAGTGCGTGAGCCATACGGCCGCCACACGTTAAGAATTATGCTTTGGGGAAGGCTCGCAAAAAGGTGGAATCAGGTGTGGTCGTAGCGTACGTGAGGGATGATCTCCACCCTCCGTTTTGTGGGACCGCGGGTTTTGATGCCGAGCTCCTATTGGTCCATGGAATCTCTTTGAAAAGCGCCATGTGTGTGGATAAAACAAAAAGCTCCACGAAACGAAATGGGGTGAATTTTTGAGACCAAGGTTTTTGTTTTCCATTTTTCCCCATTTTCTTTCTTTCTTTTTACCTTTTCTTTGAAGATAGGAGTGGAACTCGAAAATATTCCAAAATTAATCAACTTGACATGGTGCGTAGAGCGGTGAGTTTCGATTTTATATATCTTTACGATGATATGATATTGTCTATTTTAAATATAATAACTCTCATGACTTTATTTTGTGTTTCATTAAAAATATATCATATCAACGTAGATAGTTGTCATCACTTATATATAATGAATCTTCCTCTTCTTTAACTAATGTGGTAATTTGTTTGTACTTTCAACATATATTTAGGTTAGTATCATGCGGAAAAATAGCTCGACAACTTATACACCTCTGATTTTGACTCATCAAGTTAAAAAATGAACGTGGTTGATGGTGTTGGCTAAAACAGGAGAGAGAGATTGTCCTCCTCACTAACTCCAAAAAGGGTGGCCCTGTGCCATTCTAGAATGTTTTAATTTATGCTCCTCCTACCTATTATCTGGATAAACTTATCACGTTAAAGATAAATAAATTACCACTGATGAGTTTGGTAAATTTAATTCATATATTTGATATCTAATATATACTAAGAAATATGTAGATCTAATGAAATTGACTGAGTCTCAACTATTGGTAACGTAGTCATACTTCTTTCACCTAAAAGAGAGTAATGGTCGTGAATTGAAAAGTGGAAACTTTTTAGAGAGATCGTAGAATATTAAATCTTGTCTTTCTCTAATGGTCACATTGGCTGTGGGGAGTGGTTAATAGTTGAATAAAGGCAATTGTGATCAACTTTTAAGTCCCAAACATGTCAAGATTGAGGAGTTTGAAAGCTTTGAGTGCCTTCTAATGTGACACTTAAGCAAAAATCTCCTATCCAACTATATTGGAGTTGGCTCGAGTCTAACTCACGCACATGATACATATAAATTTTAGAATAAGTAATGGTTGTCTAAAACTTTCTTCTTTTTTCGTCTTTTAAAAGGTTGGTTGACTCAAGAGTTGAAATTATACAAGTTTAAATATTGAAAAGTCAAATACACGTTTTATATATATGGATCTATTTATTCCCAAATTACATATTTGTTACTATTTTCATAATTAATTGCATAAAATTTAAGTAATATAAACTCAAAATTTTCAAATCTACCACTCAGATGAATAAACTGCTAAGCTCAATCAACCTTTCAAGATTTACTTCAGATCTCAAATTACTTGCTCAGTTTTGTAAATCAGAAAATGCTACTAATTAACTAGACATAAGGGACCAGAAAAATCAAAATTTCTAAAACTTATATGTTTATATTTTTTGAACCTCTCTTAAAAAACGTGCCATACTATTTATTTTCAAAAGATAATGGTCTTCCTTTCTAGCAAAGAAATTACCTAATCTTTAGTCAAAAAAGAGAGAGAAAAGGGGAAAAGATTAAAGATAAATATTAAAAACACTTTTTTGGGGGGTAATAGGCAAATTTAAGTCCTTTTGACACAAATTATTTATTGGAATATATTTTTGAATATTTTTTTTCTTCTTGCTACTTTTTGAGTAATTATTGACATAGTATAATGAGTTTTGCATGTAATTGTAATTTATTCGCATTTTATATTTGAATAATTAAAAAATAACGCAGCATTAATGAAAATGTCGAAAATTTTAAGGTTTTTTTAATAAATAAAATAGCATCGTTCAAATAGTCAAGCTATGCTACTCATTTATGACTTTGGGAGTTATTTCTTTTAAATAAAAAATAAATAATAAAAAGCCTCATTTAAAGAGATCTCCCCCTGCGATGACAGAACCCTAAATAAATGAGGGTTTAGAATTAAATGTCTGTGGATATAAATTATCTGAAAATATATTCAAACTTTTTTTTTTTGAGACAGAAAATATATTCAAACTTTCCAAATCATTATTAATTAAATCCTACCATATGTCCAAAGGATAATAAAGAAAATAAAGGAAACAAAGTCAAATACCTAAGGGATGTAGAGTAGAATTACGATCTATGGTTGAGTGCTTGGAATACATAATAATAATAATAATTAAAGGAAAAAATGAGACCCCAGGGTTTGAGATACACTAAAATAAAAAAAAAATGTTATTTTAGTCGTTAACATGAACTTGCGGTATTCAAGTCTCATGATGACCATCTATTTTAAGGAATTAGTAATTCCAATGTATTTTTCGGTACCAAATGTTGTAAGATTAGATGGTTTTTTCGTGAGATTAGTAGAAGTGTGCGTAAACTGATACAGACACTCATAGATATAAAAAAACGTAGTAATTGATATATGTCTTTGACAATTGTTCGTATTTTTAAAAAGTGACTATTTTAATCCTAATTTGTAAAAATTTAACATAAATTTTATAAAAATGAAAATTCTTTAATACAAATTTATATGACTATATTTCAAAAAAATTAATTTGTGCCGTGTTACAACTGGAATGAAATTGAAGAGACCAAATTAGTTCTTTTTCAAGGTACAAGCAGTAAATAGGCGTTTTGAAAATATTTCATTAAAAAAAGAAGATTGAAAGTAAAAAATTAAAATAGATTTTTTTTTTTGAAGGAATGACTCAAATAAACCAAATCCAATAACTTAAATAATAGCTAATAATAACTAAAATGGTATTTAAAGCTAATAATAGTTATTCGAAAAGCTTTACTATGCTTATATTGTAATCTTTTGACGCACAATACTTACATAATACTCAATTAAATAATTCTTTCAAAAAAAAAAAGAAAAAAAAATACTCAATGAAATAAAATACTAATTAATAAGGCAGGTAGGTTGGCAATCAAATAATACCATATGAGACGAATTCTAACACTTCACCTTTGAATTAAGTTATTTAACCCTAAATCCAATATAACTATTAGTCCCAAATACAAATTCTACTCTCATGATATTATTTATTTATTTCACTGACATGTGTAATTCTTAAAAAAATAGGGTCAAACTTTGATCAATAATAGCTAGAGGAACTTGAATGGACGACTTTGCAAACACTTTCGATGCTCAAGTCAGTTTAAACTCTACTTTGATATGAAGTCCTAGATAGAATGCATTACCTTATACGGAAGTGAGACCCTTGATGATCTGATCGGCCATTCGTTTATTGGTGTCGTTCCAAATGTTCGGTTGTCGGGTACCTACGGTCGAATGTGGGTTATACCTACATTATTGTCGGAGAGTATTATTACAACATTTGCACTTTTAAGTATAGAAGGTCGATTCCTCTAAAAATGGTTCTCAGTTAAGACCTTATCCTTCCGACCCTCACCTTTCTCCATGCGGTGAGGTTGATTTTCTACGCTCTAACACATGTTATACCATAGATGATTGAATTTTTTTGGAGCATATAGTAAAAAATAGACCCAATACCGAAAGAATAAGATGAAAATTTGTAATTATCTAAAAGTTTTTCTCTGAGGAGAGAGATGGTGGGAGGTGTACAGAGGAGAGAGAAAGGGGAAGGAAGGAATGGAGATGGAGGATTATATAAAGCCACAGAGAAGTCTGAAAGAGTAAGCAAAGCCGGAGCGCTGACCACCAGCTTGTCGAACCAACCATCAACACTCGCCTCTCCATATCCTCGATTAAGGTTCGTTCTTCAAACCAATTCTTCCAATTTCCAATTCCCAATTCCCAATTTCCATTTTCCATTTTCCATTTTCATTTCCGGATCACTTGCCCTGATTCTCTCTAAATCATCACAGAAAATTTAGCATACTGAGATCTGTTTTGGTTTTCCCCTCCCCCTTTCTCTGTTCTTGCTTCCTTCGGTACCTGAGTCTTTCAGCTGGCGAATGATGGAACAGAGGATCACTTTTTTTTTTTTTTTTTTTTTTTTTTTTTTTTTTTAACTTCTGAATGACTCCACTCCTACCGTATTTAATTTCTTGTTTGACTAGATTATGCTTTGATCTTCTGTAATGGGGGGTGGTTAATGGTTTCTGTGTTTCTGTGTATTGTATAATCTGAGCTTTCTTTTTCGGTTCAGTTAACTTCGGGTTCCATTTCGTTCGGAAAGAGGGGGAAAGGAACAGGCACAATAAAATGGCTGCTGGAGGGCCTAGTTCTGGGCAGCCACAATTCCTTGCAAGGGCCGGAGATGAGAGCTTTTCGCACGCGCCGTTGATCGAGAACTCGGAAACTGATCAGATTGTTGTTCCAGACGTGAGGATAAATTTTTATTTTTCTGATTATCAATCGTTTCATGTTTGCAATTTATTGGATGATTAATCATTTGTGGCGCTTTGAATACGAAGATACTTTAAGTAACTTGTAGGGTGGAGCCAGAAATCTTCGTAGGAAGGGAAAATTAGAGAGAACATGTTAAAATCTTAACGTTGTAATGAAATTTTTGTTTTAATGTAAGATAAACGAGGGAGGAAAGTTCTCATTTTTTCATTCGCTCCGTCCTTGGTAACTAGTAAGATCTGAAGTATTCGCTATGAAAAGTGCTGAAGGAATTTTCAATTGAGAGCTACTATTGCGTGTTATGTGCAGAAGAAAAGCTGGAAGAACCTTTTTGCGTACATGGGACCGGGGTTTCTTGTTTCTATTGCCTATATTGATCCTGGGAATTGTAAGATTTGTAGTTTCGCTGCCAAAAAAAAGATTTGTAGTTTCTCTCTTTTACAATATTTTCAGTTTTCTAGTTTCTCTTTATTCCATTATCATTATGAATGGGATTCTGAAGACTTGGTATGGTTACTCTCAGTTGAAACTGATCTACAATCTGGAGCACAGTACAAGTATGGGGTACGTAAGTGGTTGCTTTACCTTTATCCACCAACACATCATATTGTGGTCACAGGCCACAATTTGGTATCATCTTTCAATTTTATGTCCCCCACACATCCATCTGTATGGATCAGTTTATTAAGTAATTTGTGATTTACATAACGCATTCCTTGTGGTAAATGGTATATATTCCTTCACTTGAGGTTGGAGGTTCAAATCCTCGTACCCTCACATTTGTTGTACTAAAAAAGAATTGGTTCCTATTTTTTTTCCCTTGTGGAAGCTGGAAAGTCCTGCTTCACCATTCAAATTTCACATGATAGTTATATTGCTAATGGGCCTGACAACTAACACCTCTTCTCTTGGCACAGTTGCTTTGGATCATATTAGTAGCTTCCTGTGCTGCCCTGATCATTCAATCCTTAGCAGCCAATCTAGGGGTTGTCACAGGTAAATAACTTATGCATAGGTTTTTCCTTTTCCTTTTCTCTAATTTGTGATATTTCTCTAGTTTCAAGAGTTTTTAGACATCTTTTTTCTTCTTGTTTTTTTTCGTAAGTGTAGGAAAACATTTAGCAGAGCACTGCAAAGCTGAATACCCCAGGGTACAAAATTTCATCCTATGGGTTCTTGCTGAAATTGCAATAGTTGCATGTGATATTCCTGAAGGTAAAGTGATCCTCTTCATGAGAAAGCTAAAAGTTGAGTGAAAGATACTCTTGGTCGTTGGAGAAATAAGTACAATTGTTGCATGCTTAGTCTTTTGCATTTTGTGTACTTGTTTTGGATATTTAATTTAAAATGAAGTTATTGAGATCCGTACCCGCCAGCCAATTAAAAAGGTTGAGTGGAGATTGATATTTGTAGCCGATACAAATGCTTTGTTAGTGCTAGTATCGTTAGCATCAAGGTGGAGGAGAAGGGAAATATTAGAACTACTCATCATATGCTGTAAAAGCTGATTAGGTGTCCAACCAATTGCGATGTGATTCACATTGACATGGTCAAGTGTACAAGCCAAACCAAAAAGCATGTATGGAATTAAAAGTATGCTACCAATGAAGATTCACGTTTAGATTTGCTATGGGGTGTTGTGCTCTGTATATGCTACATGACATTCATTGGTATATAATTGTTATTTGTTGTAGGTAGTTGAAGTTATTCTTACATCTCCTCCTTTCTGTTTCCAGTTATAGGAACAGCTTTTGCATTGAATATGCTCTTCAGCATTCCAGTTTGGTGTGGTGTTCTGCTGACAGGGCTTAGTACTCTACTCCTTCTTGCGCTGCAACAATATGGGGTATATTGAAATTTACTTTTTTCCGGATTTTACTTATCTTTAAGAAATTGAGATTCTAAGCCTTGCACAATATTTACATTGGGAATTGTCAAGGAGGTAGCATAATTTTAGATAACTAAACTTTAGCTACTTTAAATGCTCACCTTGACTGGGTTTATGTCCACCATGCAGATTAGAAAGCTTGAATTCTTGATTGCAATTCTTGTATTGACAATTGCAATTTGCTTCTTCCTGGAGCTGGGCTATGCAAAACCAGATGCCGGAGAAATTCTTTATGGGCTATTTGTCCCTCAATTAAAAGGAAGTGGTGCTACTGGTCTTGCAATTTCACTTCTTGGTGCTATGGTTATGCCGTATGTCTCTGTTATATCATTTAATAACATTCATAGCCTTCATTCTCAATGTTCTAAGTCTAACTACTTGTCTGCAGACATAATCTCTTTCTTCACTCCGCACTGGTGCTCTCTAGGAAAATACCCCGATCTGTTAATGGTATCAAGGTGATGTTTCATCTTCATCAGTATAATATGTATGCTCATTTTTACTTAAAAATTTTCAAATGAGTTTAAAATCTATTTAAATTTGTACTTAACATGTAACTATCTTATAGCTTCACAGAAGTATGATGCTTTGGTTGTTGCTTTATTGTTCAGATTTTAATTCTACATTCCACCTTGCTAACATTTGCAAATTTTCTTCACAGGAAGCTTGCAGGTTTTATATGATAGAGAGTGGGTTTGCTCTTATGGTGGCCTTCCTCATTAATGTGTCGGTCATTTCTGTTAGTGGTGCAGTTTGCAATGCCCCGAATCTAAATAAGGAGGACCAAATGAGCTGCAGTGACTTGGACTTGAATAAAGCCTCATTTTTGTTGAGAGTATGTGTGATCTAGCAACTTTTGCCTATAACCTTGTTGTTTACCTCATGGGATTTGGTTCCCCACCAATGGTGCGCCGGTTTCATACAGAGGTCTTCTATACTTTTTTCAGAATGTATTGGGTAAATGGAGTTCAAAACTTTTTGCCATTGCTTTGTTAGCATCTGGTCAGAGCTCTACCATAACAGGAACCTATGCAGGACAGTATGTTATGCAGGTATAATGCGCTGCTCTGCTCCACTTTTCGTGCTAGCTGCTTCTTTTAGAGTTTCTGGATTCTTGTACTCATTCCATTTATATTATTGGTATAGAGTAAATCAGAAATAGCCATGCCATGGTTTTCAAATTTTCTCGATATTCATGATCATAAACATGACAGCATGGAGTGAAGAAGAAGGGAGAGAGAAATTGCCCCCAAATTTGTCTTAGATTAAAAAAATTATATATAAAAATTAAGATTGCAAAGTTCTCCAAATGTTTAGAATTGAAAGATTATATATAAAATGTTAGAAGGTAATTTGTCTCTCTGCCTTTAAACAGGACCTAATTATGGGTATTTCATAATGCTTGATTTCAAATAACTGTGTGATACTCAGTGTTTCTTTAAATCTTCCTTTTTTTTTCCTGACATATTCTTGTTTATATCACCTTTTTTTTTTTTTTTTTTTTTTTTTTTTTGTAGGGGTTTCTTGATTTGAAACTGAGGCCATGGATCAGAAACTTTTTAACCCGAAGCTTAGCAATTGTTCCAAGTTTGATTGTTGCTATCATTGGTGGGTCTTCTGGGGCTGGGAAGTTGATCATTATTGCGTCGGTAAGATATATACCCCCCCATGAATGCGATTGAGTTTTAACTGCCAGTCAGCATATGCATCGACAATACTTCTGTCTCTGTTTTATGCACGTTTAAAAGAAAAATGTTAGTAAATTCACTTCAAAACACACATCTTCTTGAGATCGAAGTGGTTGCGATTGGAAAACACTAAACATTGCAATAGATTTCTTATTCCATATGCCTAGGATTCGATGATGTTGCACTGCTTCTATATGTCTGCTTGGATACTGCCCAAATGTTGAAGTGTTCCATAAATCACTTTGAGAGCAATTAATTTTTCACAGATTTCACTGAGGCCCCCCAAGTTTCTTGGCGTGGTTCAATTGTTGTGTGGTTCTATTGTTGCTGAAAATTGAAGCGAAAAACATTTTTGACTCCTTGCCATCTTTTTTGGCAGATGATTTTGTCATTTGAACTCCCTTTCGCTCTCGTTCCCCTTCTGAAGTTTACAAGCAGCAAGACCAAGATGGGACCACATGTTAACTCTACCGTGGTAATTTCAACTGTTTTTTTGGTTATATAATTAGAACAAATAATTTGGATTGGAAATGGTACTTCCTATCTTTCGTTAACATCATGAAAAAGATAACACCATGAATTATCCACTAAAGTAGTTCTTACCAAATGGTGCTTGATTTTTTATCTTTGACCCATAAAAAAAAGTTACTAATACTTTAACCATTAACCATTAGCTATCTTCTGGTTAGGTCATTAGACATGAATTTGAAAGCTTTTCAGAATGGTTTGTAATTTTTCCTCAAATAATGACCAAAAATGAATGTTAATTTTAAACTTCACATTAACAATCAATGTAACATTTACACCATACTAATTGCATGAACGAATCTTTATAACCAAGGAAAGGCTACAATATATATTCTGCTTGAATGCTCTCTTACTTTTTCTTTAAGGATGAACAAATGAATGTATGGCAAAATGGTTCTCACATTTGGACAACACCAAGCTGAACATCATAGTTTCTGATCATACCATTAATTTTCGTCATTTATTTTTCGAAATGCAGATTACGGTACTGACATGGATTATCGGTTTCCTCATCATGGCTATAAACATATACTACCTTATGACCCGTTTCATCCACGTGCTTCTCCACAATGATCTCCAACTCGCAGCAGTCGTCTTCATAGGGATACTTGGATTCTCAGGCATGGCATTATATTTAGCTGGAATTGCTTACCTGGTTTTCAGAAAGACCAAGGAGATCACATATCTCCTAGCACTAACAACATCAGAAAGTCTACGACTGAGCAACGAGCCGAGTAAGACATCGGGATATAGTCTCCCAAGCGAAGATACAGTAAGCATGCAGTTACCTCAAAGAACTACCAATGATGTAAACTAACAGATTTTAGCTCAAAACTTCAGCCATAGAAGGAAGGGCAGATCCTTGGGTGCTGGTTTCATTTGTTGGAAAATAGAACAGACGGATGAAACTCAGAAGCACAGAACAATGCAAAAAAGGACGGAAAAAAAGAAAAAAAAGAAAAAGAAAAAAGCTAGATCAGCTTGCCTATACGATCATGCCTACATTCTGCCTTGCTAGTTAGCTGAGCTTTTTAGGGTTTTGGCACAACAATAATTAACTCCTTATTACTGTTGTATTTGGGTTTAAGTTTTTAACCTAACATTAGCTGATAATGGATGGTTGTTTATTAGATCATATCTGAGTTTACTGACATTAATGTGAAGTCTATTAATTAAAACATTTTCTGTGTATGAAATCATCAGAAAATTTTAGGACTTGATTGTGTGATAACGAGCCTTGTTAAAATTGAATTGAGCAAGATACGTTCACAAGGAAAAACATTTTTATCGTTAAAAAAAGGGAAATAAAATTTTCATCATACTACCAATATTTCTAGCTTCCTTAATATGTTTTTATTTTTTTAATTTTAATTTTAATTTAATTTTATGACGTTAATTATGTTGGCATTTGGAGATGTTATAATCATTTTAGTATCAAAATGTTAGTTCAACTGAGCATGGTTTAGTGGATTAAGGCACCTATGTCTGAACCGAAAAATAGTTCGAATCATTCAATCTCACATATTGTATTAAAAAAAAAATCGAAATGTTAGGGTAACTAGAATATAGTTTAGTAGTAGTTAAAATAAATGTATATTCTCCTTTTGAAAATCCAACCTAACCAAAAGAGCATATGTTATTGAACTAAAAAAGGGATAAAAATTGTAAAATAATATGTATAGATTTTTATTTTTCTTCTGATTTTAAATAATCCCACCAACTAAAATATTGAGTAACTATTAATTTACTGATTTTTCAAAAAATTCTTATATCTGGTTCTTCTCAAGCACAATCTTTTAACTTTTTCTAAAGCTGAATAACATTTTTAGTGGGGATTCGAATTAGTCGAGAATATACATTTAACGAGTTATGTTCAAGTCGGCCAAACAAATATTAACTTGATTCATTTTTATTAGAAATAATATTTTAGAAACGTGTTCCAAAAATACACCCCAAACAACTCTTTTTTTTTTCCACATTCCACTTTAACTATACTTTTTTCCTTGATTTTGTTTTTATTACTATAAAATACTTAAATATTGTGATTTGGATCACATAGAAACAGAGAGAAGAAAATGAAGAATAAGAGATTTGTTTGAACACAATTCAACCAACAAAAGTGAAGGCAATATGCATGCACTTGCAAATTTAAAATTTAAGAATAGTGGAGAATTTGCATACCATCGTACACCCACCAACCGCAGTTAATTTCTGAAATTAACCGAACTTTGGATAATATATTTAAAGGTGAGACGTCTAGATTCATACTACCCAAGAAATTGTTTTTCTAATAATTAGAAATTATTGTAACTTAAGTTAGATGATCAGTGAATTTAGGATTCATATTCCTGTTTGATTAAAAAAAATTAAAATTTATGTAATTATTTGTTCTTAGTTTGTGAGTTTAGAATATAGGTAAAAATTAGTGTAGCTTCAAATGCAAGTTTTAGATGCAATTATAATTTTATGGTATGCTTTCTATAATGGAAACACACAGGCACTGCCCATATGGACCCATCTACAAAAGATCAAACCTTTTTATGATTATAATCTGAAATGTTCTGTTAATAAAAAAAAATTTGACAATATAATTAGATTATATCTATTTTCAACTAGGGTCAAGAAAAGCCAACAAAACGAACTTAAATTTGAAGCTTCTAGGAAGCTATATAAATGCCTTATTTTCATTCTATACGAGATTTATCTGATACTAAAACTTTTGAACATTATTTATTTAGATCAAGGCCGGGTTCATTAAGATTTGGCTTATATCGTATATCGAGAATATTATGTTAGGGAACATTTTGAACCTAAGTCTTTGTGACTTTGTTTTTTGGTTTCATCAAAAAAATTTCAGTACTAATTAAAATGATACTTTATTCACATGCTCAATGGTTAAAACAATAATTTTCACGCTTAAATTAGTAAAGTTAGGGAGGAGGGAGAAAATAAGTACACAATTTTATGAAAACAGTTTTCATAGGATGTGAAGAACTACTATTATTATTATGGATTGTCTAATGAAAGTGAAATTCGCCTAATTATAGAATGAGAAAGAGTTATTTGATAGAAGAATCATAATAAAGATATAATTTTGAAAATGAGTTTGAGATATAAGCTACTAACTTTTGAAATTAAAGTGACAACATTCTTATCCTAACGAGGATATAGCTTTTGTTAATATATGTAAGAATCACATATCAGCTTAAATTTGGACAAATTCTACTTTTATCGAGTTAATTAGTAAGGTAATTGAATTTCGAGAGGTCGTCTTTGGGAAGATGCAACCTCGTACCTTTCGTAATTACGATATTTCTATCGTCATTTTACTTAATTAGGGTGCTTTTACTTAGCCTCTCTTTTAAACGTTCTTCACATATCTATTTTATGAATAGTGAAAATAGATTGAAAAAAAATATATTGGAGGCACGATGTTGGTACGACGTTTTATAAATGTCACGAAAAATGGAAAATAAAAATTCGCGAATGCAATGACGGTTAAAAACATCATAATCATATTCTTGAAGCGTCTCAAACATGCAATATATCCGCCAAACTATTTTTCTTCTCTATTTACCTTGTTGAGAAGGGATTATATTCAATTATATTTCACTAACTTTCACTTTGATATATCAAAGAGGATCCGATGTGCAACTCTTTTTATATTGTTCAATTTCATACAATATTCATCAAGAAGAATAATCAAGGTGATTTCCTTAATTGAATGGTATTAAAAAAACCATATGAATATTTTAATGCAAAAAATGATGATAAAAATTAACTATCCTTAATAAAAATAAGTGCACAAGAATTTATTATACAACACATTTGAAAGAAAAAGATTATTCCAACACAAAACAACACTTAAACATTCTAATGTTTATTTAATTAAGTTCCATGGTTTCCACCCAACAAAAGCTGTACATTATTTTTATTAGGTTTAAATTTTATTCTATATACTAAAGTTTTATGCCTATTCTATTTTAATCTTAATACTTTCGAATGTCATTTTCGAATTTTAAATTATAGACAGGATTTGTATACTTTTAAGACATATACAACAAACATTTAGTATAGAATTCGAAAAAAAAAACAGTTTTTGTTTGGGACAATATAGTTTAACAATATTCTCCTTAAAAAATATATAATTTAACAATATAGACTAGTATTTAAACCATGTTACCACTATTAAGCCATTTGATTGATATATCAAATAAAATAAAAAATAAAAACACTTTAACGGTCTGAGTATAATTCAACTGGTTTAATTACCTATCTTCCATTAAAAAATCGCAAGAGTTAAAATTCTCATTACTAGAAAAATAATAAAACATGAAAATACCTTTTTTCTTAAATTAAAAAAGGGAATGAATGAAGAGGGAGAGTACATTTAACACAATTCAACCAAAGTGGAGGCACTTGAGACATAAACTTGAGAATATCCATTTGGGGAAAGAAAAAAAAAATGTACAACTTTTTATAGTGGAGAATAAGGCCTAGAAAATGTATCCACCCATGGCTTAAGCTTAATGGCGAACACTAAATAAAAATGGGGCCAATATAATTGGAAAAATCATAAGCACTTTCTTCAAAGAAGCTTCTCCTCTCCTTCATTATTCAATCTGCCAAAACTTGCATTGTTTTGTTCTCTCATAATGGATGGCCACTTGGAAGTCAAAATAGAATAATAATACTAAGTTTCCCTTGTGGATTATATTAATGTGGTTTTTGTTCTTCTTTCTGAACCCATCTTAATTTCCAACCTTTATATATATTATGGTTGTTTATAATTAGAGGCTCGGAAAGGGGCTTACAAGTTTGATCTTACAACATTTAAGATAGGTGGCCATCATGGATTTGAATCAAATTCCCTCACTCTCAATTAATTCTAGTCCCTTTGGACCAATGATCTATGATCTAGATCATGTTTTTGAACTTTAGTTTGTGACGATTTAGTATTAAGGAGGAGAGAAGAAAGGTGTCTGGACCATGAACACCCGAAAACGAGCAAGGGATAACAGGAAGAGGATAGGAAAGATTCGATCCGGCTCAGAGAGACGACTTGAGATTCCCGAGTACTTTAGATTTTGTAATTTAGTTTGATAAGTATTAATTTCATATGTATGCATAAATAGCTACAAGGTAAAAACCTTTTAAAAAATATTTTCATTTTCTATAAAATAAAAAGCTTAACGATCAAGTTTAATTTTTTATCGACCAAGATCAGACAAATTGTTTTATAACATAGTTAATTAACATGGACGGTTTTATCAACTTTCATTTAAAAGAATAAAAAAAGAAGAGAATATTGGAATTTTTTTATCATCTATTTAAAAACAGAAAATTTAAGCTTAATATTCTCAACTTATTTTTTATAGTGAAAAAATTGGCCTACCAGAGCTGACCCACCTACCAAAGCTCAACTGGGTACTGTTTAAGAGTAAGAAAATCTAGATTTTTCTGGCACCATCCCATTTATTATTTGTCAAATTATAATATTTAAGAATGGCATAGAACTTATAAAATAAAATATTATTTAATGAAAAATTGCCTCAAAGAGAACCAATTTAATTAAAGAAAAATATTATATTATATTCCACACTGTAGGTTAATTTATCTCTTTAGTTTTAAAATTTTTATTTTTTTCTTTAAACTTAGAATTTATTAATTCTTTTTAGTTCAACAACAATATAGAGTGAGACTAACATACGTTTAGCTCGACAGTAATTTCCACCTGTCTCTGACCAAGAGATTTTGAATTCAAATTCTCATTCCCTTCTTATCTTAAAGAAGAAGAAAAAAACAACATGGGAGACAAATGAATAAAGACGTGAGAGTTGAAGAAAGTAGAGTGAAACATATACGGATTGATATATTACTTAAAAAAATATGACATGTTGTACATGTCATATTATTTGATGAGATGAAGAAATTTAACAATAATATTTTAATTAGCTAAAAAGTACGTTTAAATCAAACCAGAGTCCAGTGTAATTTAAAATTTTAAATTACACCAATGATCAAATCAAATACTCATGTCTCCTAAGTCCTGCCTCGAGTTATGCTTATATTAAGGGTCTGACGTTTGATAACATTTTTGTTTCTTGTTTCCATTTCCAATTTGTTGCAACACAAATAAAGATTTTTTTTTTTATCATTATTGAATCTATGGTGCTGAGGTCATGCATTTCTACTTTCTTTATTAAAAAATAAGAAACAAAAATAAGAAGAAAATATGCATTTTCTTTCGTGGGTATAATATTGGATCAACTGCTCAAGTCAAAAATGGCTAACACATTATTTCAAACACATTGTTTTTTTCTTTATTTGGTCAAAAAACACATCCTACCATTTGAATTTCGCATCATTTTCTTCGAAGCTTAGATTTTTTTAATTTTATTTTCATTTAATTATTTTCGAAGTAAAATTTAATCTTAAAATCTCATTTAAATTTAAATAAGCGATGAAATTGCATTATCACTTTTCAACACTTTGTAATTAAATATAGATATTCTTATAGTGGATGAGCACATATTTTAGTTGGCTTTGATTTTTGTGATGTATTTGGCATTTTTCTTTGGCCAAGTTTGAGTGTACGTTGAGTTTATTTTAATATTTATATATGTGATCGATCCAAAACTAATATTATTTTTATTGATTCGCTTTTAGGTAATTTTCTATTTTAGTTTAAGTGGGAAACGCCTAATTTCCACTATCTATTTAAGTTTAGACTTTATAATTTAATAAAATTAAAATGGACTAATTCAGTTGAGTCGTTAGAAGCTAAAAGTTTAAATCTTCAAATTTTTCCGTCACTTTGACTCGGATTGTATCACAAATTTTACTAGCAAATGTCCTTTCTTGAAAAAAAGATTAATTTATTTTATTATTTTATATTATTTCAAGTATG